>NW_013665794.1:558683-570593 GCF_000517525.1 Limulus polyphemus | reverse complement strand
TGACGGTCAATCCCACTATTCGTTGGTAAAAGAGTAGCCTAAGAATCGGAGGTGGGTGGTAATGACTAGCTGCCTTCCCTCAAGTCTTACATTGCTAAATTAGGGACGGATAGCGCAGATATCCCTCGTGTAGCTTTGCGCGAAATTCAAAAAACAAACAAACAAGCCAAAGGAAAGGCAGCCAATAAAAAACACCCTAACACCTACTAAATATGCTAAGGGAATGACTGGCATTCTTTATACAGCTTAAAGTGCGAGGAATATTTTGTGGTATTGCACAGATTCTAACCTGCTAGCCAGCTCCGAAATCCAGAGCTCCACCACAGGGCTAACCTGTATCCCAAACATTCAATCAACTTATTATTTATTTACAAAATCAAAGATGATAACTCGTGGATTGCAGCTAGATAACAATGCCCATTAACAACTCTTGAACTGTACTTGTCTGACCAAATAACAGAATTTAATTGTAACCATTATAGCGCACCTACATCCCCAACGGGCCGCAAGCAATGAACATTCGGATTCACAGTGACATTTGTCCACCAGGGTTAACTTTCATAGGTAGTGTAAAATTACAAGACGCTTTGACACTGATTTATTTTTACTAAGTAGAACTGGTAAGCAAGTAATCTACAGCAAGTCAACAGAATTTTATACCTGAATTCAGTAAATAACCATGAGTAGGCGCTGGCCACAATCACAAAGTAATTATATCGGTACAAGACTTTTGGGATTAGTTCATGTAAAACCTTCATACATTTAGTTTTATAAGTTTATACATTACGTAATTCCATAATTTACGCTGAACGCTTCACTTCAATACAGATTGAACGAAAAGGAGAGTTCTCTCGAAAATTAAAATGAATATTTGATCTAGAAATATCTCTCTCCTTACAGAATGCAACCAAGATGTTATGAAAAGTAGATTTTTGTTTTATTCCACTAATTACCATAGTGGCTATGTTTGTCTAGTCTAGCGTCAAACGTCATTTCGGACGCATGTTTAAGATGTCAAGTCAACCAACGTGTACAGAATTTCTGATAAACAAACCCAAACGTAGGCTTGAGCTTCATATTTGAAAAGCAAACTAATGTAAAACATACAGGATAATACATCTCGTTTAGGAAGTAAATGTGTTGCTGCCTACATATTGCATTCTGAAAAGAATACGTTATAGTACTTCCTATATACACATATATAGTTGATTTCCATATATAGGCTACCTACACACAGTTTTGCTATTTCTGGTGACCTGTTTACCACTGGTTTTTCTATGGTTTATTACCACTTTTCATAAATGAATGTTTTTATTTCACATCATTATAATAAACATTTCACTTGAAAGCGAAACTGAGACGCGCACAGTTTCTTGTGCCTCTTCCGAAGCCAAAACACGCTAAACATTAATAAGAATTCATTATTGAGATCTCTACGCTTTAGTGTCCTTGTAGAGAATGAGGTTTTCAAAAAACATTTAATCATTTTATAAATGTAAGTTAAAAATTATTATGTTTAAGGTATTATTTTATTAATTTTTTTGTCGTTTCTTCTTGTTTCAACAATTTTTGGAACATCATGAAACGTTATCATTTCTTTTGTCTGGATCAATATGATCCAGAAATAACACAAACTAGCCGATTTCAAAATACTCATCTGAAACAAGGTGGCCCACAAACGAAACATTAATAACGTATTCATTACACAGATTAAAAATCTATTTAATTCAAAAGTTACAGAGAATCAATAAAATAAATTCAGCAATTTATTTTTTTAAATAAGAATAAAAGATGTAATTGTTTAGTGAAGCTCTACACACTTTCACGAATAGAGCCACGTGTGTGTGGGGGGGGGGCAACAGTTAGCGTGCTGGCTTGTGAATCTAAGGGTTCAGTGTTCGCGTTTCATTGCAGGAAAATCGTATCCCGCCATGGGTGCGTTATAAGAGTGACGGTTAAATCTCGATATTCGATTAGAGTAATCCAAGAGTTGGCGCGGGTGCTATTCACTAGCTTCTTTTCGTACAGTGTATCAGATTAATATTAAGGACAGCCAGCACAGATAACACCTTTTATAGCTTTGTGTGAATGTCTGAAACAAACAAACAATTCAACGACAAGAAACTCTGTGTGAGACAAGTGGAATCTAGAGAGAGGTAATATTTCCATCAAGGTTAAAGATTCTCCATTGTCGAATTATTATCTTATCTTTGGCACAATGAATAATTGAATATATTTATTTCAGATTTCTAAACATTCTCCGTGTTGATGTTTACTGCATTTTTTACCAAATTCGTGTGAACAGGGGTAATAGAATGTAGAATATGTATAGAAGAATTGAAAGGATTCTCAATCCAAACAACACATAGTAAATATGTATAAGAATGGAATATATTGTTCAACGAGATTCATCAGGTGAATTTATTCTGCCATCTTCTCTATACTGACTGCAAAAAAAAAAACAATTAAACTTATGATGATTGAGAGTCCTATTAATTTTGGGTCCCTCTATATATTTGGCAATTGAAATAATTGTACAAAGAAAACACATGTGACATGCTACAGAAGTATTCTTAATAAATCTAAATCTAAAGGAAAATAATTAAATATAATCTGAAAGCCATTTTTCAGATAGTTTTATAACTTTGAATATAAATATAAATTAAAGAGACCAACATTCGCGGGCGAATGCAACATGTCTCCACCATGCAATCCTAATATGGCCAGTTTTGACACCAGAAAAATTGTGAAAATCACAGAATAATTGAAAAGTTTCTATATTACTGCTTGGGACCTGCAAGAAGGTATCTTTGTACCAAATCCCGTGTAACTTGGTTAATATACACATGAAAACCCTAAATTGTACTTTCTTCGTTGAAAAATTGAGAAAAAGACAAAATTTTCAAGATAGTCTATATATATATATCTGCTTAAAACCTGCAAAGGGTATCTTTGTACCATATTCCATGTAAATTGGTCGAAAGAAGGCTAAATAATTGACCCAAACCCCTAAAGTTATGGGCTTATTTAACCTTCTGACCCCCTAACATGACAAAAAATGGGCATATCCAACATTTTTGTATGCATATGTATGGGACTTGTAAAAAGTACCTGTGTATTAAATCTCATGTAAATTGGTCGAAACTAAGCTAAGTAATTGACCCAAACCCCTAAAGTTATGGGTTTATTTAACCTTCTGATCTCCCTAAAATGACAAAAAATGGGCATATCCAATATTTTTGTATGCATATGTATGGGACCTGTAAAAAGTATCTGTGTATTAAATTCCATGTAAATTGGCCGAAATACGGCGTAATAATTGTAAAAAAAAAACACCTACATTTTTGTGGCATCTTGACTTCCATATAATTACTAAAAATATGCAAGTCCGTCATTTTTCCTTGTTAATGTGTGGAAAGTGTAGAGAAGTATCTTTGCACCAAATCCTATGTAAATTGGTTAAAATGTGGCCGAATAATTGACCAATTCCCCCCAAAATTATGTTTTTTTTTGAGATCTTCTCCCACCTAAAAAAGACTCAAATGGGTAAATCCAACTTTTTTTTAAGTCAATATGATGGTCGCATGAAAATTTATATTTTTGCCAATTTTCATCTTGGTTGCTGTAAATATTAACATACAGGAGCCCTAAATATACATTATTTTTAGTTGTTTGCCTTTTGTTCCCATAAAAATCTATAAAAACGATAACGGTCTGTAAGTGTATTTGACCAAAGTATAATCCTACCAAGTTTCGAATCAATCTGCCGAGAAATGAAAGAGTGACGTTCGATTAAAAAGTGTTTGGAAGAAGAAGAAGAAAGAAAGAAAGTAAAAGAAGAAATATTAAAATATAAAGCCAGAAAATTTAGTATAATAGGGACCAATGAGTCTGTTTAAAATAATAACATATTAAAGTAATATTTCTTGACCTCTTAGCAATTAAAACAGTAACGTAGCTCAACTAACGTGATGTTCATCCAAAACCAGATATTGTTTGTAGAGAGTTCGATCGGTCTAAGTACTTCTCATTACAAAAAATGTCCAACTACCATTAAGATTTGTGGTTGTGCTTACAATATGTGTTTTCAACGTAATATATTATGGGGTAGTTTGATGCATAGAGTTGATCTTCAACTCAATGTGCATGTTTATTCACGAACGTGGCTTATCTATAGAGCATTTCCGAGCAGCTGTTGGTTGTCCTGGAAACCGTTTGTGGTAAGGCGTCACGTCTTTTCAAAACAGAAGTCACACATTATGCTCGTTACAAGCAAGCGGCCTGATCAAAATGCATTTAGTGTATTTGTGGTTTGGCTGGATCTATTTAGTTGTAATAAATTCCCAGGAAGTAAGGTGATTTAACAATAGCTTATGTAGCACACAAAAAATTCAAAATCGTGTTGAGCACAAATAGTTTGCTCAGTAATTTTCTTTACGCTAATATAGTATTTTAGATCTCACCCTGTTTTATTTATTTACAGCTAAACTTCTTTAACGTATTATGCTAATGAACAGATTTGTAAACATATAGCTCAAAGGCATCTTACGAAAATCCCAGCTACCGCAGATGTGCTAGAGATGTTCTGCGAAACAGAGTTTTCTAATGCGAATCCTGAAATTGAGTATTTAGTGAGAACTAGCGATCTTAGGTTTTTCGAAAATATCAATTTTAGGACACATTGAGTAATTTAAAATATATTATAGTTGGTATATATATTTGCATGAAGATTTAATACATGATTCAAAACGTCGATCGATACCATAACACTTACATAGGTGAAACGGGACACAACGTAAGCATTAAGATCAAAGAACATAACAATCCCCATCACACATTTAGGAACACAGCACAACGAATCAACATCCAATTAACATAAACGACGCCTCCCAGTGGCACAGCAGTATGTCTGCGGACGCTAGAAACCGGGTTTCGATACCCGTGGTGGGCAGAGCACGGATAACCCATTGTGTGGCTTTATGCTTAACTACAAATAAACAAACATTAACAACTTTAAAACATTATGCAATAAGAACAACATTAATAGAAGAAAAATAAAAGAAGCATTAATTATTCGTGAACTAAAATCTACTTTAGATCAAAACACAGGTGGCACCCTATATGTTTTCTAAATTGGAAGAAAATGCACGCGCAGTCACTCGATGATAGCTACACGAGTGGTCGAAAAGTCGTAAAAAAGTTAAATAAAAATAAACAACCGACTCAAAAGCTGTATCTTTGGACTTTCCTCACAGCAAGGAAGAATATATTTTATGAAACTCAGAAAGAAAAGTTAAAGCCAGTGTCAAACAAAATTTTCACAATTCAAGTACAGTTGCCTAGTTTTGTTCCTCCGTGGGACGAAAATACCGGATTTAAATATTTTATTCTCATATATGTACACAAAGGATTGATCACGATATAATAAAACGATTTTATAGCCTCAAAATGTCTTTAAGCTATGGTAGCCACGTCCATCTGCAGACCGTGCATCTTGACAATAGCCCTTGTCTTTAAGCTATGGTAGCCACGTCTATCTGCAGACCGTACATCTTAACAATAGCCCTTGTCGTTAAGCTCTGATACCAACGTCCATCTGTAGACCGTGCATCTTGACAATAGCCCTTGTCATTGTGCTCTGGTAGCCACGTCCATCTGCAGACCGTGCATCTTGACAATAGCCCTTGTCTTTAAGCTATGGTAGCCACGTCTATCTGCAGACCGTACATCTTAACAATAGCCCTTGTCGTTAAGCTCTGATACCAACGTCCATCTGTAGACCGTGCATCTTGACAATAGCCCTTGTCATTGTGCTCTGGTAGCCACGTCCATCTGCAGACCGTGCATCTTGACAATAGTCCTTGTCTTTGAGCTCTGGTAGCCACGTCTGTCTGCAGACCGTGCATCTTGACAATATCTCTTGTCGTTAAGTTCTGATAGCCACGTCTATCTGCAAACCGTACATATTGACAATAGCCCTGCAGAGTAATTTCCACTATAAAAAGCTCCGTCGTAAGATTGTTATATCCACAGCACACCACTCCTCTTTGCAGAGTTCCATAGTTCATCTAGTATACGAAGCCGACGGTTTCCCAACGGTCGTTCTCAAATTCCAATCACATAGAAAACTAAAGATACTGCGTCCAGTGACTTGATTTGTATGGAATAGAATGAATATTTAGTTCATTTTCCAGCTGCCTGAGGTAGGTGACAGTTTAACTGAATATGTGAATGGAAGAATTATTTTGGTGAGTCCATACCTTGTTGAATTCGTTTCCAGACAGAGATCCTTCTTGATTATGTTAATTACTACTGCCTGAGGCACGTGAAGGGATTTTGTTACTGACCCTTATGTTCACGGATTCTCATGTGTTATGACGAGGGTTCGACTTGTTGTAGGTCTCTTTCTGGATGGTTCTGTTTCCCCAAGTTGGTCCATATTCCTTTGTTTTCCAATGCCAATAACTGTAAGAGATGTACCTTCAAAATAGTTTCGATATAATGTACTCGACCCTGTATTCGGCTTAACTTATCTTGAGAGTGTCCGAAAAGTCTGGAACCATGGGCACTTCAACGAATTTTACCGAATGTGTTCCACATGCTGTCCTTGTAATTTGAAACAACTTTGGACTAACAGTAGGATTAATTCTTCCTTCTTATGTTTGACAGCGCCATATTCAATCACATATCTGAAATTAAGAAAAGCTGTAAATTACCTATAGTTCCAGACTTTTCGGACAACCTGTATTATGAGGTTTAATTTTAATCCATTACTTATTCGCATAAACTGTTCAAAAACACATTCTCAGAGGTAATGAATGCTTTCGACAATAGAATGGAAAAGAGTCAGTCTATCCTAGAATCCGAAATCTTCTTTTGTGGCATTGTCTAAGAGGATTGATCACAAGTCGTGTGCCCGTTTAAATTACGTTTATTATTTTCTAACATTTAGTTTGCATTATCTTAAGATATCGAGATCTTTAAACAGATTAAGTTAAAATGTTCAGATAAATTGTTCCTATATGTTATGATTTGTTTTGTTTCTTCTCATTTATCAGGAGTAAAATCAAATTAGATTAACTTGAAAATTCATATTTCAATTCGTTTTATGCACAACTGATCAGCTCCACAATCCGGCACACCATCTGTTGTGCCGAGTTCTGCCAAATTGGGACATGTAGGTGATGGGAAAGAAAGAGGAGGTGTAGTTTAGAAATAAGAACAGTTTACAAGAATATGTGTTTGTGCATGCAGTGGTGTCCATAATATCTGGAAAAACATTTTTTGATACAGGAGCTGGAAGAATAAAATATCAATACACATCTAAGAGAGGAAATCCATTAATAATAATAAATAAATAAAAAAATAAAAACCATCTGTGTTAAGAGATAATAATTTTAGTAAAGTAATAAGAGTTAAAAATATTATTATTGAAATAATAAAGAAATCCGTTTAAAACAGAGGTTTCTAGGATTTTCCATAAAGTCTTCGAGTTAAACATCATTAATTTAAAATCTAATAAATGACTGAAATACACCGTTTTATATTTACACAATTCAAAGTTGTTTAGTAAAGCCATCAACGGCTTTCACTTAAAAACCACTACATGTTTCAACGCCTTTTACATTAATTTGTTTCGTTGTTCATATCGTGCAAAGCTACCCGAAGGCTAGTTGCACTAACTGCTAAGTTTGAAGTGACAGACATAAAAGAAAGGCAGATATTCAATACCACCAACCGCAAACTCTTGTGTTACTATTTATCAACGAACAGTGGTATTGACTGTCACGTCATAATTCCCCACAGGTGAAAGGACGAACATGTTTGGTGATGAGATTCGATCCCGTTTTCCTCAGATAGCGAGTCGAGTGCCCTAACTACTAAGCTATGCCAGATTGTTGATACCGATGTCAAGATTCATACCATATGAAATATTTAAAATACTGATCCAGTAGGCCTCTTTTTTTTTTTCTTTGTTTGTTTTTGATATCCATGTCATCAATGGATTGGTCAGTCTGGTTATAATGTAAGGCAACAGGACAATCTTTCTAATTCTTAAAATGATCATATGCCATTTACCACTGATGAAGGAAAGCTCATTTATGAAAGCTCTAAGACTATTGGGTTTCTTATCTGGGGCCAGGATTTTCAGGTCATTCTGAGTAATGTTGAATACCATAAGTATGGTACATATATTAAGAGTGGGATTACTTGAATCATATAAACTCCTAAACTTTTCACCAGAGTAAACTATTCATTCCAAATTTTATATAACCTAATCACTTAACGAGAATTGAAACGAGAGCTAGTTTTGTTTCTAGTTAAATACAATGCTATACAATTATCTACCTTTGCTGTGCCCACCACAGGTATCGAAACTAGAGTATTAGCGTTTAAGTCCGCAAACATATCGCTGAGCTAAAGCGGGAAGGGGGGTACGACATTTCGAAAAAGTAATACAGTATAGAAATGTGGTGTTGTCCAGAAGTTGGTACTATGAATCAAAATATTAAAAAACTAACTTTAGGTTGGTTAAGCTTTTAAACACATTTAGACACTTAAGTAAAGATTCGCTAACAGAACAAAAGCAACTAACAGTTGAAAACACATAAAGAGCGAATTTTTTCAGTAAATGTCGAAAATAACATATATAATTAAACAACATCAATCAGTCATGATCGTGTATTGACATGAAGTTATTGTGTTTCAGACACAACAGTCTCCCACATTAAGAAGCTAATTCATTTATTTCCGGTAAAAATTCTGAGTAATATAAGCAAGAACTATGATATGAAATACGTAGCACACTTTTTGAATATCTACAAACCAAGATTATTGAATGTTTATTTTTATACATAGTTAAGCACTAGATGGCAGCACATCCAATACATCAGACACAAGATCTGCTATAGTAAAATTTGATAGTGAAATATTTGATTCACATCAACAAAATCCTGCACACATTCAAAATGTTGACACTTTATTAGTTCTACATATAAGGAAAATCAAAACAGTATTTTTAATGGCAAGGAAACTTCTTAGGTATGCAGTTTTTACCACCAGGTGTATCACTGCACAAAATATTATAATTCAATAAAACTAATGATTCCGAACTCACAAAAGCGAAAATGTTCAAATATAGAATAAAAAGTATAATATAACTCACTGTTTAGAGGTACCGCAGTATCCGTTTCTGTTATATAATTACCATGTACTTCACTTTGTTAACTTTTCTAAAACGATAAATGTAAACATGATAATTCTGGTTAAGATCGTGTGCATATTCAACACTAGGTGTAAATTTTGTTAGCAAGATTCGATCGTAGTATCTATCTACTGTTTCATAGGCTAGTCGTATTATATCCGCATTACCTTCTGCATGTGGGACTGTCATATAACTGTCGTGTGGAGCAGATATACTTCCAGATACCCGTGATTCAAGTTTGTGATTGGTCGGCTACAAAGAGAATGGGGACTATGAAAGCAATTTTGACTTTTTCAGCGAAATTTGTTTAGACTTATTACTATTTAAAAGGACAAGACATGCTGCGGAAGTCTAGTTCTTCTCTATATGACGTATAAGCTACTGATCTTGAGCGCCCCTGGTGTTATTTAGTCAACCAGTTGGTTGATCTGGTTCAGTTGACTATATGTAAAGATTATATTGATTTTTTTAATGCAGTTTGTTTAATTTAATTTTTATTTAAATACAATTAATTTCGCTCTTTAACTTAACCTATCACAACGCAATAGTTCTTGGCCGCTAGTTCGATCAGTTTAACCATTAAAACAGAAAGAGATTTTAAAGCATCTGCCTAACTTAATTTGATATAGGTCCAACAGGAATTATTAATGATACAAATACTGGTAATAATAATATGCTCGTCCCCCTGTGGTCCAGCCTTAAGTATGAGGGTTTATAATATATTAGCTTTACGCTGAACAATAAAGAAACAAATAGAAAATATTAGGCACATCAAATAAATAATAATTTATTTAAAAGGGTTAACTTATTTCATGTTTAACTTTAGCCGTGAATCTTGAAAGGAATTTTTATATAATGTTAACTAATATTATTCTAGGAATTTTTACAACATATCGGCCTGGTGGTTATAGCGTTCGACTCGTCACCGATCATGTTCGCCCTTTCAGTGGACCTTGTAATGTAACAGTCAATCTTACTATTTGTTGGTAAAAGAGTAGCCCAAGCGTTGGCGATGGGTAGTGTTGACTAGCTTCCTTCCTTTTTTTTGTCTATCACTTCAAAATTAGGGACAGCAAGCGCAAGTAGCTCTCGAATAGCTCTGCACGAAATTCAACAAATAAACAATGAAGACTTACAACTTACTGAGATTACATATTAAATACCAATATCATTAAATTAATGAAGCATTCTATAATAGAAGATATGCAGGAAAAATTAAAGGTCAAAAATTAACTGTTTTATGGCTAAATATGATACTATGGGTTATTTTCTTCTACTATTTGTATTGTTTTATAAACGTATTTTCTTACTAATTACATTCAAGTTAAACAATATTACAGAAATCAAATTTAAGATCTCCATTAATATAAGCAAACTATCTTATATTTTATAGTCATATTTATGGAAAAATATTTTTTAATATTTTTAGTTGATTTGAGGTTCCATACGTGAATATAATTATCGTTTTTAAATCCAAAGATTTCCGTTCAAATTTTAAATAGAAAATAAAACAGGACTTTTTAAGATTTATTATGCTATTATTTCAGCTGTTATGGGGAATAGAATACAAAATACATAAGATAGGTTATCACAACCAAGCAGCTGGGTATGAAACTTATCTCCTGAATTTGGTTTTGTTTTTTATTAACAATAACTGTCTTCCAACAAGTAGATACAGAGGATACCTGGTAATTGTAAATGTGGGACGTTGTGAGCTGTTTATTTGTTCTTAAGCATAAAACTACACAATGGGCTATTTGTGCTGTGCCAACCGCGAATATCGAAACCCCATTTTTAACGTTATAATACTTCAGAATTACCACTGACTGAGCCTGCTGAGCAAACAATTAACGTATATCATATGATAGACAATATTGGCAGCTCGACGGGCTCAATACATCAGTTTTACTTTTTGATTATTCAGAGTAACACACACCTTTTGTTTAAGGTGTTGGAAGAAAACTATGGTACACTTTAAAATGTAGACTATCAGTTATTAAACTAAATCTCACACGAAACTGAACAAGTGTTGATATTCAGGAACAAAACAAACTACTAAACACCAAAATATTCTTTTTGAAGCGTGAAATTAAATACACTAACAAATATTGCCAATAAATAATATGTTTACGAAGGCTCTAAATCTTTCACAAAATAATCATTTTAAATACTAGAAACGACAAATACTTTATATGCTTTTTATTCTAAAAAATAAATCATAGAAATTTTAAATTCATGTTTAAAAAATCCTAATTTTCAAATTTGAACTTGGGCATAACTTTGGAGAAGCAGGGATTTGGGGAGGGGACATAAGCCCCATAATAAGTTTAAAAATAACATTTAAATAAATTTGAAGCCACATGTTGTGATGAGTAAATATTATTAGAAAAACAAAAACGATATTCTCTTAGTGCAAAAATCATACCTACTGCCTTGATTGTCAAAATCATGATGATTTTTGTAGTTTCTATGGTAATTTATGTGAATAGTCGAGTATAATATGGTTATACAGAAAATACGAAGGATTATGTTTCATTGTATAGTGGTTGACATTCATTATTTGTATCAGTTCTGAGTTATCAATATGTTTTACAGCATTCCGATACCACTATCGGTGTGTCGGTGCTAAAAAACTTCCTCTTCCACTATTATGTGTTGGTGCTAAAAAACTTCCTCTTCCACTATTATGTGTTGGTGCTAAAAAA
>NW_013665794.1:556610-557737 GCF_000517525.1 Limulus polyphemus | reverse complement strand
GTGTTAGTGCTAAAAAAACTTCCTCTTCCACTATTATGTGTTAGTGCTAAAAAAACTTCCTCTTCCACTATTATGTGTTGGTGCTAAAAAACTTCCTCTTCCACTATTATGTGTTGGTGCTAAAAACTTCCTCTTCCACTATTATGTGTTGCTGGTCGTTGGTTTCACAGGATGTATTTCCCTGAAAATTCAAAGATGAAGACTTGTGGCAGCAGGTGGTGTAAGGCAGTATCACGTAATTGCTTGACTTTCACTTTGAGTAAGGTAGTACATTATGCTAATATAATAATAAATTGGCAAACAAAGACTTATAATCATAATAAAGTGATTTATAATTTGAGGGAAACACACTACATGTTACGACAGAGCATTGATTTGTTTCCTTCAGATATGGTCTGAAGCAACGCAACACAGGGTTTATATGTAAGTACAAAGACAAAAGACACAAGGGTTTAATGTGAAGAAAATGATGTCACTAAGCGACAGGATTATAGATAAGGGTCAAGGCTGGTCAAATGCACGAGCGGTGGATAAGCTTATCCAAATATGGCTGATGTTTCTAGGGCCATTATCACGGTTTAGTGAAAATCTCTTCCTTTGATGATTTCTATAGTTTCTTTCGGGTTAGGTAGTAAGGTGTTACTCCTTGGTGAGGGTTTGAATACAGCTTTAACGTCAATGCCTAAGTTATTAAATAGATTGGTAATCTCATTAGTAATTTCTGGCACAAAAGGGAATGCAACAAACTTGTTATTCTTTATGTTGTTAATAGGGGAAAGGCTAGAGTTAACGTAAAATTTTATACTGTTTAATAAAAGCTCTGTCTATGATGTTGGGGTTGAAACCTGTCGATGAGATGTTTCTCTAGTCGAAAAATGGTGGATTTTTGTGGAACAGATCATGCGATACTCAGCAGTGATGTGATTAAATGACTTTTTGTAATCTTTAATTGCCTTGCACTCAGACGAATAGTATAAACCAATAAAGCATACTGCTTCGATCATCATCATTAACTTATCATAGTTACATTACAAGTTTTGTCAGTGTTAATAGACTTTGCACTTCTTCATCAGCAGCTTATTACAGTCACGTTATGAGTTTCAACATGATTTATAATATACTTTACC
>NW_013665794.1:554334-555794 GCF_000517525.1 Limulus polyphemus | reverse complement strand
ACACACTCACATAGGTACAGTACCAGTTTTATAGCTGCACATCTTACACACTCACATAGGAAAAGTACCAGTTTTATAGCTGCACATCTTACACACTCACATAGGTACAGTACCAGTTTTATAGCTGCACATCTTACACACTCACATAGGAAAAGTACCAATTTTATAGCTGCACATCTTACACACTCACATAGGTACAGTACCAGTTTTATAGCTGCACATATTACACACTTACATAGGTACAGTACCCAGTTTTATAACTGTACATCTTACACACTCACACAGGTACAGTACCAGTTTTATAGCTGCACATCTTACACACTCACACAGGAAAAGTACCAGCTTTATAGCTGCACATCTTACACACTCACATACACACAGTACCAGTTTTATGGCTGGACATCTTACACACTCACATAGGTACAGTACCAGTTTTATAGCTGCACATCTTACACATTCACATAAGTACAGTACCAGTTTTATAGCTGCACATATTTTATTTTCAAGAGCTTGAAATAACAATTTAAGTAAATCTTTAAACTCGTTACTTTCAATTAGTTACTCTTAACGTCTTCTGACACATTAAACAAACGAGTGGTCGATAAGACGTTTATCTATTTTGTTAGTTTAAAAGACAACAAACGAGTGGTTGATAAGACGTTTATCTATTTTATTAGTTTAAAAGACAACAAACGAGTGGTTGATAAGACGTTTATCTATTTTGTTAGTTTAAAAGACAACAAACGAGTGGTTGATAAGACGTTTATCTATTTTGTTAGTTTAAAAGACAACAAACGAGAATTCAAGAACAAACAAAGAGGGAATTTTATTTTAGAAGATTCACAAAGTTCATTTTATTGTAATTCAAAATATAAAACATTAGTACAGAAATGTTGAATTTAGAGAAAAATAAAGACAACGTAGAAATAAAAATATGTTCTTATATTAAAATTAGAAAACAATAATAGCGGATATCGTTTAAACGTCATGACTTTTTATTGTTTTTAATTGTCTTACTATACGCTTAACACAAAAATAATTTAATAATTAAATAAATCATAATATAAGGTATTACACTGAAACAATTTTACAATTGTGTTTTGAATATCTAGCAACATATATACCACACTAACACCAACATTACATAATACAAGCTAAGCAAGCTTCATAGATTCGCTAAATCATATACATATGCCACACCTCTATATAAGAATCAAGTATTTACTATAGTGTAGAATACATACGTAAGAAAATTCTTTATAATGCAGACAGTATACTACATTATTTATAGTACCCATGTGACCTTGAAGTGAACACGTATCCATTGTGTAAGGGATCGCCATATTTAAAATCATTTTCTTAAACATGAAATTCTAAACTAGTGCTTTTATAATATGCTTATACATCTAGAATAATTAAAAACAGCTTATACGTTAAAAACACATGAACCTATTTACTGG
>NW_013665794.1:552541-553396 GCF_000517525.1 Limulus polyphemus | reverse complement strand
GCCCGTGCAAAGAATTTATAGATACTGGTGTCGTGTGCATCAGAGGAAACATTCATATATAAATTAAAGTATAGTAATATTTTTTACTTTGAGTTGCGCAGTTGTAAGCTTAATGATTGACTATATTAATGTTGATGTATTCTTTAGAAGTCATGTATTGTTTCTGTTGTATGACACTATTCTTATTCTAAATATTGAAGATAGATTATCATATGTTATTGCAAAAGACTAGATGTGTGGTAGACTACTTCACTTGGTAACCGGGAAAAGTCATTTTGTGGACTATTATTTTAAAGTGTTCTATGATCCCTTTCATCAGTTTGGTTACAGGTAATGCAATGCATATATAAGGTATGTGTGCTTTAATAACTGTTATTATCGAGTATCCAAACTGTACCTCAAAGTTTTCGGAAACTCGCGGAACTATCGGACATTCTGATGAGAATGTCAATACAGTATTCTGATTCTCCTACTGTTTTTCTGTTAGAACTAATAAGAAATTTAGCCGTAAAAGAGATTAAACTAGTGTTATAATACTTTAACTTTCTGTAATAATATTTGTAAACCTTTGTTGGCCCTATGTACACAACATGCTCCATAAGCATATTTCTTTAATAACTAAAACCCTATTAAACTGAATTTTGAAAACATTTTTTTCATATCACGAATCAAAATGTACATAATGATATATGAAGAACTTCTTATAAAATTTTAAGAAAAAAACACCTATACTTATCTATGCTTCTGTTTTCTGTTTGGTAATTTTATATTTTGACTAGTTTGTTTGTTTTGAATTTCGCGCAAAGCTATACGAGGGCTATCTGCGCTAGCCGTCCCTAATTTAGCAGTGTAAGA
>NW_013665794.1:533490-551895 GCF_000517525.1 Limulus polyphemus | reverse complement strand
TTGACTAGTACATTGCACTTTGTTTTCCATAAAAAAAAAAAAGAAATAAAACAGGTTACATCTGAGATTAACCAAACTGGAGGTATTAAATTCTTATACACTGAAACATATTATTAAAATTATTGACAAATTTATGAAAAAAGGAATTGGTTCTCCACTATAGATCTAAGGGCTTATAACGCTAAAGTTCTAGTTTCGATACTCACGGTGGCCACAGCACTGATGGTCCATTGTGTAGCTTTGGGCTTAACAGACAAAGAAATAGTTGATATTTGTTGACAAATGTTATTTATTGCGTGTGAAAAATATTTGTCTAACAGACTAGATCATTTTATCGAAACTAACTAATCATGTAATTAGCCCATATATTAATCAACTGATTGGCTCTATTAACCAACGTATTTTAGGGGCATGAGTTTAACAAAGCCTCTCGAGGGATACACTTTTATTTCAAAACTTGTTTCTATATCCCCACTATAGATAAGTATGTCTTTGGTTCAATAGACCTCTCATAATATAGTCTTTATGATACTGGAATGTTAGGGATGAGAGAGAGGTAAAACTCATTAGGCAGTTAAAATGTAACTCATTTGGTATGGGATAATCTAGAAGAAAAACTCGCTGCGTAAAAAAAAAAATATGTTTCTCAATCTTTTGCTATTCTGTTGAGAAATTAGTTTGTTTTTAATTAAGCACAATGCTACACAATGGGCTATCTGTGCTCTGCCCACCACGGGTATCGAAACCCGGATTCTAGCGTTGTAAATCCGCAGACATACCGCTGCGCCACTAGGGGGGCTGTTGAGAAAAGTCAGAAATATCTTTACTAAATATGAGTGACTAGATTTATTCTTGAAAGTGTTACTAATTTACTCTGAAATTTGTAGTATTATTTTGACCTTTGAAATTTTACTTGAGCAAAGTGCTATAAAAAGTGCATTATATTTCTACTTAGGTTATAAATAGATAGTCCTTTGTTATTTCTGTTACGTATTATTTTACCTAATTTAGAGTAACAAGAAGATTCCATTAACCTCCAGTTATAACTTTTCGAAAGTTAATTACTCTCTTTGCATTGCTTATTTATTGCTTTTTTTACTGAAGGATAGAATTCAATAGTCTATTTATGCTTCATTGAATAGTTAATATCAATGTTCTATTTGTTTTTCCTTTTTACATACAGAAGTACTATCAATGCATTTTATGCCTTGTGAAAAATTGAAACACGACTTCCATCAAGGAAAAACGATGATGATGATGATGAATCAGCTATTTAGTTTAGTGTTTTTTAACTGCACGATTGAATGTACCCTTAAAAACTTCTGCTAAGTATAAATATAAGTTCACCATTGAACCCCTAGTTATATAAAAGTTTTAACTAGTAATTAATAACTTCCTAGAATATTCTTATTACATTTAAATAGTTAAGCTCATACAATTATTTTAATAAATCTCATAATAACATCAGCTAAAACATTTACCAGTTAATCTCTTTCTAACGCATGCTAGTGTACATACAGTTTTCTCTTGGTCTGCTTTAGAATCAAATGTTTATTATTCCGGTTTTATACCAGTGTTGTCAGTGAAAGCATTAAGAAAATAATTAAGTTTTTTCTTTGGTAAAATATTTTGCTACTTTGAATTTAAATTTTAAGAAGTATTTACTATGTTTTTTGCATATGAGAGTTATAAAATTTTGTAGTCTTAAAATTTACATTCTTTTTTCAAAAAATAATTATGAATCTATAGTTTTACTTTGGCCGTAAGACACTTGAGGATAAGTTGAGATCTAACTAGTCTGTTAAACTGTTTGTGTTAGTGTTTTGTCTACATGATTTTGTTTCTGAAATTAGTAATTGCAAAATAGAAAAAAAACATGTTTGTTTCGAATGACTAATATTGGTTAGAGTACGTTCCTAATTATGAGCTGATAGACAATAGAGAAGATATCTAACCAACAGGTCCTACCACCAGCTTTTGAGCTATTCCAGTCCAAATGTAGGATTTTACTGTCCCTCAACCCAATGGCCCCAACGTTCAGAGTGCGATTGCGCATAAACGGGATTCGAAGCAAGAGAGTCGGGTAAGTAGTCTAGCTAGCTAACCATTAGCCCACTTCAGGTTACAAAAAAATAAAGAAAATACAAGTTATGTAAGTCTAATGCGAACGATTTCCAATATTGGTTAAGAAACAATGAGTTGCTATCATAGATACTGTATATATCTGTTGTTCTGCGTGATATTGGAAAGTTGTTTTGAAATAGTATGTAATATATCTATCTTACTTTGCCAGCTTAAAAGGCACCATATAATCAAAATCCAACTGATGTTGTTATTCTTTCCCACGCAGTTCTATTTTGTTTTATCAAGATCCAAACCGTAACATTTTTCGAAATAATTATTAAACTGTGACCTTTAAAGTATAATATGGTAATTCGGAGAGTACAAAGGAATTAAGTTTTCAATATGTTTTGCGTCATTTCTGATACATCACTGTGTTTATCACAATATTTTTGTATGTTTTTGAAATCCTTCCTTATCAGTGTCCTGATAGGTCTATATATTTAAGACATAAATGAGTTACTTTTAAAACAATGGGAACAGAATACATTCAAGAACAACAAAGAAACTTTATTACAGATAATTAACAAAGTTCATTTTATTATAACTGGTTATGGAATAATATAAAACAGAAAACTTTAACACAATATTGTTGAATTACGAGAAAAAATATAGACGACGTAGATGTAAATGTATTTCATTATATTGAAATTAAACAACAAAAACAGCAGAAATCACATCATGATTTATTATTGTTTTTAATTACCTTACTGTACGTTTAACACAAAAACCACTTATTTAATAATGTATAACGTATTACGCTAGGAAATTTCACACTTTGTGTTTTGAATACTTAGTAACACATATTCCAAATACATATACCACACTAACACCAACATCACACAATACAAGCTTAGCTAACTGCATAGATTGTATAAATCATATACATATGCCACACCTCTATATAAGAATCAAGTATTTACGATAGTGTAGAACAGATACGTAAGAAAATTCTTTATAATGCAGACAATATACTACATTATTTATAGTACGCATGTGACCTTGAAGTGAACACGTATCCATTGTGTAAGGGATCGCCATATTTAAAATCATTTTCTTAAACATGAAATTCTAAACTAGTGCTTTTATAATATGATTATACATCTAGAATAATTAAAAACAGCTTATACGTTAAAAACACATGAACCTATTTACTGGCTTCAGCCATTTGATACAATATAATTCCATATGAAAATAATCCACTTCCTACATTAAGTAAAAAGGGCTTTCCTAACGTAAAAAAACCCCAAACACTTAACTTCACGTCAGTTCCCATCATTTCCAGAAGTAAATTTCTGACATGCATATGTTCCTCTAATTTCATATCATTTTTCATTCGAATGAGTGCGAAGCTTAACCTTTGTAAACATTCATCATGAGATCCTGAAAGGTTTGATGCTATGTATATCAAGGATATGAAAAACACTATCGGAAGGGCGTTCAGTATTATAGAAATTACAACTGACATGATCCATGCAAGACCTTGCAGTTCAGTGTTGATACGGAACGTAATTTCTGAAAGTGCTAAACCTACAAACAAACAAACCCAGATGAAAACTGCAGGGCCAAACACTGAGTTTAAGCGGAATATTGCTGAGGCAAAGTCAGAGTAACTCTTCGTTATTCTTTTTATTTTCTGAAGAAATTTTTCATCATTATTTGAAATATGTAAATATTGTGACAGTTCGTTGTACCACATATTTAAGGCTTTTTCAAGTATTAATACCAATGATACGTACATTGATATGAATACAATTAACACAATAAATCTAATGCCTAAATACATATTAATGTCAATGCTAATAAATCCATGTACAATAACTTTTGGAAAATTATTTGGATCAATGCCAAAATAATAAAACACAAAGAATATCTTCTTATCGTAAATGACCAATACTTGAAAACTGACGGTTACAAGCAGTAGTAAAAGTAACATTGAATAGATAACAGTAAAAACCTTGTAAGTTTTTTTCAGTGATATCATTAGTGCCTGAAGGTTTTTCTCAAGAAACCGCGTAACATACACCATGACTTCCACAAGGTCTTCTTCACGATAGAGAAAATAATTCATAATTAGTGCTGTAGCCATTGATATCAAAACATCTGAAATACTTCTCCAGAAAAAGCCCTGGTTCTTCAAAATCCAGTGATATATCGCCTGGTTAATGTGACGTAAAACCAACAGGTTGACGTATAATATCACTAATGCTCTTTTAATGTAAAATTTCTTACTCTTCTTCATGCCACTTCTATCAGTAAAGTTCAAGGTAAAAAGTTCACTCAACCTGCTAAATAGAAGGTAACTTCTATTATCACTCATCCTTTTTTTTTACTTTTAGTTCGAGATCCCGTGCAAAGAATTTATAGATACTGGTGTCGTGTGCATCAGAGGAAACATTCATATATAAGTGAAAGTATAATATGTTATTTTACTTGGAGTTGCGCAGTTGTTGGCTTAATGACTGACCATTTTAATGTTCACTTGATTTGATTTTTATAAGTAATGTGTTGTTTCTGTTGTACGACTTGGTATCTGAAAAAGTTTGTTGTGTGGACTATCTGTGTTGAGGACGGTATGATGTTGTCGTTAATACCGTATATTTTCGCACAAATTGTTCTAATAATCATATCGACGTTTTGATATTTTTATAAGCTGTCTTTATATTCAGGATCATATTTATAAATTTACGAAAACATAGATACCTATATTTCACAATTTGAGTTTTATAATCAGGAAGAAATTATATATTGGTCTATTAGCATTGATAATGACATGACATGTATTCTTGAGACTGTTATTTAACATCCAAAATGACACTGGGTGGTTTTTGTAATGGATGGTTTACATTTAAATAGGAAAGTGGCTGTCTTATTTGTAAGAGCTATTAACTCAACTGTAAGGGCAACTTACAACTAAGTAGAGAAGGGTATATTGTGGGAAGAGGGTATAAAAGTAGTTATAAGGGTAGGCTGAACTCTTATTATTGTAATGGTAGAAGTATGAGAAATAAAATGGATGACTTTAGTGTACTGGTCGGAATAGAGGATTTTGATATAATGAAAATAACTGAAACCTGAATAAATGTAAACAATTTTAATGCCAGAGTTTTCATTGAAATACAAGGTTATAGGTTGTTTAATAGGGATAGAGTACTAAAAAAGATAGGAAGAGTAGCTTTATATGTGGAATATGAGTTACAGCCTGTTTAAGTTGTGAATTTCAAAGCTAATAGTAATGAAGGTGTATCTATTTCTTTTTTTTTTTTTTTGTAGTGATTATAAGGGGGAGCGGCTTTTAGATGGAAATTGTTACAGAAAATCAGGTGAAACTGATGAAATGAATGAGAAGCTCTACAGTAAGATGAAAAATTCGACTGTTAATGTCGTAATAATTATGGGAGATATATAGTTTAGGAAATGTTAAAGTCAAATCATGAGGGAGATATACTTTTAGAAACCGTTCAGGATGGTTTTCTTTACCATTAAGTTGGGTAACGTACCAGGAGATTTAGATTTATCGTTAACTTCTAATATAGAATTGGTTGATAGGATGGAGATTCGGGAACATCTAGATGCGAACGATAATTGGTCAATTAGATTTAATGTTTTACTTCACATGCAGATAAGGAATAACGAGACTTTGGTTCCAAATTTTAAAAAAGCAAACCTTGAAGAGATGAGACAAGAATTATGTACTGTGAATTGAGCAGCTGAATTAGTCGGAGATACTGATTAAATGTGGAAATTTTTTAAAATAAATTCTTACATATTCAAACTGGACACGTTCCTTATAGACAAAAAAGGTTGCTTGCAAGTAAAAAACTAAGTTGGGTCACAAAAGTTGAAAAGGATAAAATTTAAAAAAAAACACTATAAATATAAAAAGTTTAAATTGACCGCAGTAATATGACATTTGGAGAACTATAGAAATCAAGAGAGTTGGTCAAACGGAAAATTAGGAAAATGACTAAAAATTGGTTGAAAATGTAAGAATTAATAGTAAGGATCTTTTCAAATCTACTAAGGTGTGCAAAATGTTAGGAAGGGAGTAGGGCTTTTGAGGGATGATACAGGAAGGCTAAAATCTCATGAAAATGAGATGGCTGGGTTATTGAATTCTACTTTTCCTTTCGTTCTTACTTATGAAGATTTGAGTAATATTCCTCATCCTGAACAGTAGTTAAATGGAACAAGATTGAAGAAGATTGTGACATTAATTCTGAGCTTGTTAAGAAAAAAATTGAGCCAAATAATATTTACCCAAGGGTTTTGAAGGAGACTGAAGAGTGGATAATTTGCCATACTACTCTTTTGATATACTTTGAAAAGGTTACTATTTACGTAGATGAGGGTACGGGTGTGGATTTGTTTAAAAAGTTATCTTTATAGGTGTGGGGGATATGTGGGTCAATGGATATAAAACTGACTAAATGGAAGAAAGCAGAGTGTTATAAATGGAGTTCGGTCAAACTGAATTAACGCCACAAGTGGGGTACTTCGGGGTTATTAATTAATGTCTATCTTTCTGCTGGTATACAATCAATGTTATAATACACTAACCTTTCATTGTTTTGTAGCCTAATCATTTAAGAAGACTTAGGGCATATTTTGTTTAACAACAAAATTAATATCCCAAAATTTTATTTCTTTCACCTATCTACTATTTGCGTCCAGGTCTTTTTTACTGTTATCATACTGAATGATGCAAAAGTCGCTCTCTGCTGTGGTATTCTCTTCCTTAATTACAAAATCAACTGATATGTAATTGAACTTGCAAAAGCAGTGGAGGTGGTCATGTTGTAACAATATGTTGTCATATCAGTGATCAATATTAAGGTGGTAATCAGTATATTTCTCTTATATAATAAATCTAGGAAAATATATTTATAGTTAATAAAAAAATGTGTTAAAAATTGTCCCATATGTTATGACACAAACTAAAGTCAAATCTCAGTTCCCCTGTCTTTTATCAAGAACTTTGCCTACAGCATGTAAAGTACATTCAGTAAGCAGTTGTTAAAAAATGGGCCACTTTACGTACGATTTAGAATACTACCTCTCAATGTCGTATGAACACCATTCATTGAAGGCTTTAACAACTCAAAAATCTTAGCGTCGACTTAAAATCAAATCAATGTTTACAAATATTTTATTAAAACGACTATCTATGTAAATTAATAACGAACTGTAAGAACTAAAAGGGCATTGTCTTAAAAATGGCTATCTCATTAACAAAATCATCGTCCATATCATTTCTGGACAGAAACGTGTTCAAATGTAGTGACAGATAGGGTATATTTTATTACATATTATGACATTTACACACTATAATAACAAATATGAAAACAGTCACTAATGTCTCTAAACTTTTTCTTTGTTTCTATTGTTAATTACTACCGAAACATTTACAGAAAAATGTGTATTAATTAAAAAGTCTTAATTGCATATCAGTTCCTACAGTGGTACTAGAAGGTTACAATATTTAATTAAGCCTATTTACATACAAGAATAATATTGGTGTGTGTTGTATGTGTATTTCAAACAAACTATATATTATTATATTTCCACTACTGCCAGTACTGGTCTGCAATTGTATCGAGTAAACGCCGCTCGTTTACAGTTGAAAGTGACAAGGATGTATCTTGGAGACATTGGATGTCTAGGTACAATCGCAGTATGAGCAATGCGCGCTTTGCTCATAACCCTGAGAAACACCGATAACAACCACGCATTTGGTGCGTTATGCACTAACCGCAAGTAATATACTTTCGAAACTAAGAGAGATTTTTTTTTTTCTGAGAAGCGCGGGTTGCACCATGTCACAAACTCTGCAGTGCAACATCCCCTGCAGTATCACTTCCTTGCTCCTAGTGTCAGGTTAACGAAACTTTTATTTTGGTAAATATCTAAGTTACTTTATTCAATCGATGAATTTGCTTCATGTGGCTCTGTTATTTTATATCACAAGTGTTTGAGAATTATCTTGTCACATTACCTATGTGATTGCAGTCAATTTTCTATGAATGTTATATAAAATTGTATTATATATCTTAAGATTTAAGAATTTATAAGAAAATACGCATTAGTAATAAGCCTGGAGATTATCAACAAGATACAATCAAAAGGCTGAAGAAATATTATCTTCCGTCAGAATAACAGCGTGCAATTAAAAGTCATTTTACACTTCTTGGTTTTCCGTACTATTTGTTTAGTTTCCACATATTTTATCAGGCTTTTAACTTAGTAGATATTCGAAAAAAATCGCAACGTAATTTCTTTCTTAATGAATTTTGAAAAAACGTTAGCCCGGCATAGTCAGGTGGTTAGGGCGCTCGAGTCGCGGGTTCGAATCCCCGTCCCACCAAACATGTTCGCCCTTTCAGCCGTGGAGGCGTTATAAAGTTAGGGACAATCCAGCTATTCGTTGGTAAAAGAGTAGCCCAAGAGTTGGCGGTGGGTGGTGATGACTAACTGCCTTCCCACTGCTAAATTAGGGACGGCTAGCGCAGATGGCCCTCGTGGAGCTTTACTCAAAATCCATAACAAACAAACAAAAATCGTTAGCTTAAATTGCAATTGCAGTTAAGTAACATCAACTTTGCCGTAAAAAAATGATTGTAAATGTAATGTTGTTTTTATTGACTATATAACCATTAACATCAAATGTTTCTAATGATGATGATACAAACGTACAATGTAAAAGTCATAATGTTCGATTTTGTGAATAAACCAGTGAACTGAGTTATGAACTTTTTTTTAATTATCAATATGTTTTATAATCAATGCTACGAAACTATCTGTACGTCGAATGAAATATTATTGCTTAAACAAATAAAGCTGTTTTAGCCATGGGAGTAGCAATTGTTTCCAGATGTTTCTAACTACATGTATTTCGTCTCATCACATTTGGATTCTGCTTTATTTCCAAACATTGATTTTTATTTTCGACTGTAATAGTACAAATGTCTGAAAACCATAGACAGAGTTTTGTTTTATTACATTTTCAAATTGAACACATTTATTTTATTTTTCGTTTAACTAAGTAGGGACGTAAAAATGACAATAATCATAATACTCTAAAATGCTTTAAATTAACAGTATATAATCTTATCCAAATAGAATGTGGGAAAAAATACCTAATGCTGCTATGAAGAAGTAGCAGACAGAGTGGAAATGGTTTTTAGAAATATCTTTGAAATTTTATATCTTTGTATTCTTTGTTCTATTATAATAATTAAGTTATTTTCATGTATTATAACGATACGAAAACTAAAAGTTACAAATTTGAAGCTCGAATTTTTGTTAACATGGTTAGAAGCCTAAACTAACAATTTTCATACGTTATTCATAAACTAATAATTATATTATTAAAGTGCAATGATTTTGTCTGTTGATTTACAGCTGTTTTTAGCAGTGCCAAAATGATCAATATTTTAATGAACTAGAACAGACCATATTATATAAGGAACTTCATGCTTTAATGAATATGGACAACCCTTTAGAAAACACACCTATAAAACCTAGAAATAAAAATTTTAAAAATAACATCAGCAAAATACAAAATAAAGTTCTTAGAGACCTATAAAAGTACTACATC
This sequence comes from Limulus polyphemus, assembly GCF_000517525.1. Classification (NCBI taxonomy): domain Eukaryota; kingdom Metazoa; phylum Arthropoda; class Merostomata; order Xiphosura; family Limulidae; genus Limulus; species Limulus polyphemus. The sequence continues at coordinate 542,177 of NW_013665794.1, read as the reverse complement.
ATAGCAATCCTATATATATATATATACAAAGGAATTATCAATAATGAGCAGAGCATGGGATGGTGGTTGTTATGTCAGACTGTGTAGTGAATCCGTTGTCAAATATTAAGAGATAAGTGTGTTATAATATAAAGGGTCAAATCCTATGCATTGTTCGATTGGAGTAGCCAAACAGTTGGTGCTGTTGATTAGCTTCCTTTCGTCTAGTCAGCAATTAAAAAGTAGGCTCGGCTAATCCAGATAGCGTTGTGTAACTTTGTGAAATATCTAAAATAATGAAGCCATGTCCTTTATAAAAAAGAATTAATAAGATACAAAACTTCAAACACTTATTGAAGACGATTGTTAAGTGAGAAAGTGCAACCAACAGGTAACACAAAAAATACATTTTAACACGCTTCTCAATAAACGTCAACTTGAACTTAAAATGGTAAACGACTGTCAGTTTACTTAAGTGCAGATCTGTGTAGTCTGCCTAAATAACTACAAACCAAGTTTCTCATTGCATCTCATATTAACTTGCAGACATTCTACTCGTTAATTTGAATTTTATAGAATACATGATTTTAATAAGGTAACTCTCTTCTAATTGTTTCATTATAGTAACATTCTAAAGTCAAGGCCAGAAGATTCAGTTCTCAGCATCTCATTTCACCATAGAAATAAAAAATATAATACTAATTTCCACCACTAAGCTTTATATCACCAAACAATTTAACATATATCACTGAAGTTTACAAAACCCTCACTAGCAACAGTAAAAACTAGCACAATAGATTGTTAATTTCCAGAATAAAAAGAATAATAAAATGTTGTAATGTTATCTCGCCCATTCCTACCTTGTTTCCTTACTTTTTGTTGCTCCCATTTCTACTTCCTCATTTTTTATTTTTTTTACACTTGTGTCAGTTTTTTTGGTACTAAATCTCGAGAGTAACTGGGCTCTAGGCTCGTAGCTTTTCTCAGAGCTATCTATCTCTGGACATTTCCTGGCTTTTGCTGATATCTTTATTATAGTTTTTCTTCCATCTAGCCAGGATGGCAGCCTCTTTTCTTTTTATTTTTTTTTGGCGGTATTAACGGTTAAGGCTTGTTTCGCATATTCAGCATTACTATGTCTAACCTTGTCTCTATTCTTGCAGTAACACTCTCTTCGCTGGAACAAAGACTTTTTAAGGTTATCAACATCAGATTTTCTCTCGTTTTGTGTCCTAGAAAGGCGTATGTTAAAAACTGCACTGTTTCAAGTATAACCTTAGATGTCAATAGGTCACATTTTGTTTGAAAATAATGCAAAGGTAAATTATACAACTTACCTTTCTTATTTTCAGTCCAAAGAGCTCGAGAAAATTCGTGTCAGACTTTGACAGTGGTAGCATTTCTCCTCACGTAGGAGACTCGTGTCTTAGGCACCTAGTGCTATGATAAAATTGCTTTGTTCAACATAGAACCCTCGAGTCAGATGTATAGAACTGAAAACTTCGCTTTCAAAGGCTAGATCGTAGTTAGAACCTAGATCTGGAGAATCTACGTAGTCCACGTTTTTTTTATCTAGCTAATACTGGTGCAGGCTGATCACGTAGCACGGCGCATAAGCAATCGTGCACCCGCACGTAACATAAGAGCGGGTTATTACTTGACAACTCACGTAGCATGCTCGTAATAATAGAATTTGACTACTAATGTATTGTTAGCTCGCTAGTAGTGTTGCAAAATGGTTATTGTTACGAAGGTTATAAGTAAAAGTAAGAAAACGCTTTTAGCCAAGGTAGCGTAATTCAATCATTTAGAGTTGCGTAAGGTGAAGGCAGGAGAAGGTTATGCCTTTCCAACCACGTTTGTCAATCAGATAATCAGGTTGAGAAATTTGTGGTTTTGTGAATTTTTTGTTTCTATTCTACCGACTTTTTTTTTGTGCTTTCCTGCCTTGTTATTATGCAGTTGTTTTTTTACTACTCAACATTGTGTCTAAAGTGCTTATAAAGTTTTGTTTACATGCTGTTTGCAGTGTATTTGAGATTTTTATTTGAATTGTACAATAATGCACATCTGGCCCATTCCTACTATAATATTATCGTACTTATGATATTGTTGTGTATGTTATTAGAAAGTTGTTTTGAAATAGTGCTTAATGTGATCTTTTTTGTTGTTTTTTTTGTCAGTTTAAGAGACAAAAAGCGACCACAATTCAACTAATACTGTTATTCTAATCTTAATTTCTGAATAAACTTTATTATTCAAAATTGCTTTAATTTATTCTTCAATTCTATAAATAATTTTTAGATTATCAAAGTGGAAGAAAAGGCTTAAAATTTTCGATCACTCCTAAAAAACTAGATTATATTGAATATTTTGTAAATGTTGAACAGTTATTACAGAAATTAAAACGCATACTGATAAGTGAACGAAATGTTTCATTTGATAATACAGTAACTGAGATTTCAGACTTAGCGCTTTCAGGATATTATAATTTGGACCCTAAGAAAGTTCAAAAACATTTATTTAAAGAAGAATTTTTGGCTATAAAACATCTTAGTCCACTAGATAATTAATTAATTTTTAAACCGTACAAAGGTAACGGTGTAATAATTCTAAATAAAAAAGATTATGTGGAAAAGGCTTTAATTATTGTAAGTTATAACATTAAATTTGAAAACTTAGAATCCGATTTAAGGGCAACTAAAGAAAAACTTTTGAAAAATTGTTGGCCCGGCATGGCCAAGTGGTTAGGGCGCTCGACTCGTGTAGCCTTGCGCGAAATTTAAAACAAACAAATAATACAAAATTGTTTGTTAAAAATTTAAAAAGAAGGGTCAATATCTGGAACTGTTTATAATGAATTTGGACCAATAGGTTCACATTATGGAATATTTTTTGGGTTACCTAAAATACATAAATTAAATTCACACATAAATTGGCAGGTTTTTAGCATGTGTTTTTTAACCTCATCTAACTAATGAGTTTACTGTAACAAATAGTTACGATTTTTCTAATGATGTTTCTAAACTAAGTGTTGACGAACCTGTCTATACTGCTAGTTTAGACATTGAGGTTTATGTCCAAATTTACCATTAAAGGTTTTGTTTGTTTGTAATTAAACACAAAGCTACACAATGGGCTATCTGTGCTCTGCCTACCACGGGTATCGAAACCTGGATTCTAGCGTTGTAATTCCGCAGACCTGCCGCTGTGCCACTGGGTACACCATTAAATGAAGTAATAGAGTTAAGTAGTAATTTAAGTTTTAACAATTCTGTTGTTATTAGGAGTTTAACAAAACCTGTTTTCATTAAGTTATTAGAACTTACCAGATAATATAATTTTTAATGTTTGTCATTATAAATAACTTGATAAGTTTTATTACAAAAAATAGTTTTCCTTTAAAGTTGATTGATAATATTATTAAGAAGTATATAAAAGCTCTGTACATTTTTAAAATGAGTAAACGTGTTGCAACTACAGTCTTGGCCAAAATGTTTGCTGTAAATGCCTGAGTAGTAACAGAAAAGGTAGCGTATGAACTGACAATCATGTAGGAGTTGTTATTCTGGTCTGTATAAGTTGTTTTGAGCATTTGTTCCTCAATACACACTTACGCACTTGTTTTGTATAAATGGGTTTGCTTTTGGTATAATCCCTTTCGAAACAGATCAACGCTTTGTTCAAACAATTTATCTGAACATGGTATAGAGATATGCCTCAACACGTGCCAGAAGTTATATGGCGTCAAATTGTTTGGCTGTCCAGAAATAGTATGAAGCAAACAGACAAAGCTAGAACAATAGGGTACCCCCAGTGTACTGTATCCAGAATCCTGAAACATCATCGGATTACAGTAAATGTTGTTCCAGGAAATTCTACTGATAGACGCCGAAAAACTAATACCCGAGATGGGCGTGTTTTGATCAGGTTAACAAGTCTTGCAACACCTTACGACAGGAATGGCATGAACACATTCATTCCAGGATATCCAGAAGAACATTGAACAGGAGATACAAAACAACATTATTTTGCAAGAAGAACTATCTGCAAACTGATATTAACCAGAATTCACCGCCGTCACCGTGTTACTTGGGCAAGATAACATGCCAACTTATAGTTACGATACTAGCGACATGCCATCTTTTCAGATGGGTCTTGCTTCTGGCTTGTTAAACCTGATGGTATAATTCGTCTTCGTCGTTTGCCTGGAGAACAGATGAGGGAAGATTGTCTTTCCCAAAAGGAACACACATGTTTGGGCAACTATTCATCATTGTAATAAAACTATTCTTCAAATCCTACAGGGAAACATTAATGGCGCCTCCTACAGGCATCACATGGAGACGATATTACGGCCATATGCTAAGGCAAGGTTTGGCAATAACTTTGTGTTCCAGGACGATAATGCTACTGCCCACAGTGCGCGTATTGTACAGGATTATCTTGACCAGGAGGGTGTTACAAGATCGCTATTGTCAGCAAAGTCTCCAGATCGCAATCCCATTGAGACCTATTGGGTAGAAATTAGCCGGAAAATTGCAAGACATGATCCTAAACAGTTAGTGTTGCTGAGTTGCAGCGCCTTCTGGTGACAAGTTGGGATGAACTCATGATGGATGACATCAATAACCTCATCAACAACATGCCACGTTGCCTTGCGGAGATTATTAGAGTACGAGATGGACCAACAAAGTACTGAATGTTTAATATGAGCTGATATAAGATTACTGACGCCATTTATAATAATTTGATGTTATATTTTGTCATTATATACGTTTAGGTAAGGTTTTATTTTGATAGGTGAACTGCTGAATTACACATCTTTCTACAGGTGTCTCATAAAATTGTTTGCTGTTTTAATAAATTGTTCATGATGTCCATAAAACCTGTCTCATTATACAAATTACCTATATAGATATTTAATATAACATATATTTTTCAGTTTGACAGTGCTAAGTGTTTTTGCATTCCATCTTAATAATAATGATCTTATTTATTATAAAATATGCAAACATTTTGGCCAAGAATGTAGAGAAATAGTTTAGTGTATCTTACTTTTTACGGCAAACATGCCATAAAACTGAACAAAAAGATAAAAAAAATTAATAATAGTGCTGATAAACTAGCCTACTCAGTCCTAACTTGTTTCATTACATTTTGTATTTATTCAAGCTCTAAAAAATATTATTTTCGTAATAATTATCCACTTTTACTTTTTAAACTACAACATAGAAATTCGGAAAGTACAACGGAGTTAAGTTTTCAGTATGTTTCATCGTATAGTCTTCGACGTTCTTTTTTTTTTTTTGCATAAATTCTGACGCACCAAATGTTTATCATAAAACATTTTTTTATCAGAATCGTGATGGATATATAATTATAAGACATAAAATGAGGGCAGAGGGCATTCAAGAACAACAGAGAAATTTTATTACAGATGATTAACAAGGTTTATTTTCTTATAACTAGTTATAAAATAATTTAAACCAGAAAACTTTAACACAACATTGTTCAATTTCAAGAAGAATATAGAGAACGTAGAAAAGAAAAAAATGCTATTATATTGAAATTATAAAGTAATAACTGCAGAAATCACCTAAACATCGTGACTTTTGTATTGTTTTTAATTTTCTTTCTATATGCTTAACACAAAAATAAGCTATTTGATAATGAAATGTATCATAATAATGTATAATGTATTACCCTGAGAAACTCTAATGATTAATGTTTTGAATATCTAGAAATACATTTTCCAAACTAACACCAACATCACAATACAAGTCACATGATCAGCTTGGCTAAGGCATAGATTAGAGAAATCAAATAGAATGGCACAGCTCTTTCTAAAAAAATGCATTTTTCTACTAGCATGAAAACGGGTTCGTAGGAAAATTCTTTATGCTGCAGACAAAAGATTGATGTAACCTTGAAGTCAACAAGTATCCATTGTGTAAGGATTGCTCATATTTGATATCATTTATTAAACATAAAATTTAAAGCTAACATTTGTATAACAAGTTTATAAATTTTAAAAGTTGCAACTGTTTAAATCATATTTAAAACACGTAGACCTATTTATTGGTTTCAGCCAGTTGATACAATATAACTCCATATGAAAATAAACCACTTCCTACATTAAGTACAAAGGGCTTTCCTAACATAAAAAAACCCCAAACACTTAAACTCGCGTTAGTTCCCATCATTTCCAGAAGTAAATTTCTGACATGCATATGTTCCTCTAATTTCATATCATGTTTCATTCGAATGAGTAAGAAACGTAAATTCTGCAAACATTCGTCATGAGATTTTGAAAGTTTTGATGCTATGTATATCAAGGATATGAAAAAGACTATCGGAAGGGCGTTTCCTACTACAGAAATTACAATTGACAGGATCCATGCAAGACCTTGCAGTTCAGTGTTGATACGGAACGTAATTTCTGAAAGTGCTAAACCTACAAATAAACAAACCCAAATAAATACTGCTGGGCTGAATACCGAGTTTAACCGGTGTATTGCTAAGGCAAAATCACTGTAACGTTTTCTTAGTCTCTTTATTTCCTGAAGAAAGTTTCCGCCGTTATTTGAAAGATGTCGTGACAGTTGTTTACACCACATCTTTAATGCTTTTTCAAGCAATAATACCAGTGATATGTAGATTGAAATAAACACAATTAACACCATAAACCTAATGCCTAAATACATATTAATGTCAATGCCTACAAATCCATACAGAAGGATCGTAGGTAACATATTTGGGTCAATGCCAAAATAATAAAACTCAAATAATAGTTTCTTATCGTAAACGATCAACATTTGAAAACTGGTGGTTACGAGCAGTACTAAAAGTAACAGCGAAAAGATAACAGTGAAAATATTGTAAGTTTTCTTCAGTGATCCCAATAGTGCTTGAAGACTTTTCCCAAGAAACCGTGTAACATACATCAGGAGTTCCACAACGTCTTCTTCACGATAGAGAACAAAATTCAGAGTTAGAGCTGCAGCCACCGATATCAAACCGTCTGAAATAGTTCTCCAGAAAAAGCCCTGATTCTTCATAATCCAGTGATATATCGCCTGGTTAATGTGGCGTAAAACTAGTAGATTAATGTAGAATAACTCTAATACTCTTTTTATGTAGAATTTCTTACTTTTCTTTGTGTCATATGCCCTAGTAAAATCCAAAGTAAGTAGTTCACTTAACTTGTTAAAGAGAAGGTAATTTCTTTTAGTACTCATAGCTTATCCTCTTTTATCCCAAGAGCTTATGCGTAGAACTTATGGACACTGGTGTCTCATTCATCAGAGGAAACATTTCTATATAAATGAAAGCATAGTGGTTTTTTTTGTGTTTTTTTGTTTTGGAGTTGCGCAGAAGTAATCCAAACTGATTGGCAATCTAAATCTAATATTGTTGTCTTCTATGAGCTCTGTGTTGTTTCTACTGTACGACAGTATTCCTTATTCTGAATGTTGCACGTAGAGCAGTATGAGTATGTTAGACCATTCGAATCTATCATTTTGTAAGTTTTTAGTGCTAAATATAGTATGAAGTTCATTCGTCAGTTGGGTAATAGATACTAAAATGATAAATAATGCCGCCGTGCTTCAATAATTATTATCCTGTATCCAAAATGTATCTTTAACATTACGAAAACTCGAGAAACTATCGGTCCTTAATGAACATGTCATACTGATGAAAATGTGAAGACGGTTTTCTGATTTTCTTATTGTTTTTCTATTGGAGGGAATAATGTAATTAGTTAAGTCGTGCAAGAGATTAACACGATAGAATATGAATAGAATTAACACCATAAACCTAATGTATAACGCCAAGATATATATCAAACCGTCTGAAATACTTCTAAAAAAACTGTTTGATTAATGCTCTGCACTTTGTTTTCCATAAAAAAAATAATTCCTTTTTTTATTGTATCTTATAAGAACATGAAGGACGAGATAGAGGGAAAACTTATTATGCAGTTAAAGTATAATTCATTTCATACTGAATAGACCAGTAACTACTAAACCTTACTGTACGATATCTGAATTCCCTTTATCCTTATCATTAATAGATTCTATTTAGAGATATCAATAGTATTTGTTTACAATATTATAAGTAATAAGTACTGCCATTTATCTGGAAAACAAAGCACAACAGGCATTATATTTTATACACTGAAAAACATTATTCAAAATACTTAACACATGTTTTAACAAAGTAATTGGTTCTTTTGCTTAACTATTTTAACCATATTGTTCCAGGAGTATGCATTTTGCAAAGCCTCTCCAGGGATGCGTTTTGTCTTAAAACTAGTTTTGGTAAGCCCAGTAAAGAGAATTCTGTTTATTGTTCATTAGACCTTTCACGACGTATTCTGCATGCATGACAAAGGAACATGAAGGATGAGCCAGAGGTAAGATTCATTGGACAGTTGAAATATAATTAATTTCATACTGGTTGGGCCAGACATAAAACTCGCTGTGTAACATTAAACATGTGTTTTACCGTTCTGTTCATAAGTCAAAAATTTATTTACTAAACATCAGAAACAAGATTTGTTCTTGAAAGTAAAACTGAATTTTACGCTGAAATTTGTGGTATTATTTCACTGTATGTTCACTATTGAACCCCTATTTATGTGAAAGTTTGAACAAATAATAATTTCTTATAATGTTCGTATTATATTTAAAAAGTTGAACACG
>NW_013665794.1:531601-533141 GCF_000517525.1 Limulus polyphemus | reverse complement strand
AAAAAAATTTTTTTCGTGTAAAAATATTTACGCTATATAGAAAATAAATATTAAGAACTAATCACTGCCTTTTTGTATGTGAACGTTATAAAAATGTTCAGTCTTAAAACTTAAAATTTCTTGAAGAAATGTAACACTCAAAATTTACTTTGTACGTAAAATACTTCAGAAAAAGTTGAGATGTAATTGGTCTGTTTAACTGTCTGTGTAAGTGTTTGTATACATGGTTTTGTTTCTGAAATTAGTAGTTGCAAAATAGAAAATTTTGTTTGTTTCGAATTTTCGCACAAAGCCGTCTCTAATTTTTACTGATAAATCTAGACAGAAGGTGTTTTGTTAACAGCAACTACTGCCAACTCTTGTGCCATTCTAATCAAATAGTGGGATTTTACGCTCACTCTTATAACGCCCCTACGGCCCTATAGTACGGAGTGTGATTTTGCATAAACGGACGCAAACCCTGGACCTGCGAATTCATTGTCCGGCATGTTATCTATTAGGTCACGCCCGGCTCTAATTAATAAAAGTAAATAAAGGTAATCTAAATGTTATTCGGACAGTATCATTATTAGGTAACAAACAACGCAATATTGACATTGTCACTGTATATCATTTGTTCTAGATGTTATTGGAATATTGTTTTGAAATATAGGAAAGAATAACTTAATCTATAACTTACCAGAAACAAAAACGCAATATTTACATGATTACTGTCAAATGAACGATGATATTGGAAAAATGTGGATTTCGAGTTTTGTTTGTTACTGTATCTTTTTACATGTCACATTATAGGAAGATTCTTTTTTTTCAAAACCTCTTCGCGACAACGTCACTATAGTAGTAATAATATGATGGGGTTGGATAAGAATTTGTTTTAATACTATTTTTGCTTTACTCTCATACATTTCAAACAGTAAAATATAAATCCCTTGTCAATAAGTGGTTACAAAGGTAGAAATTAACCAGTAGTTTATTTGTTGTTACGCCCAAAGCCACACTATAGGTGCCCATCGTGAGTATCGATACAAACATTTTCAACGCTTTAAGCCCTCAGATTTGCTGCTGAGCCAACCGGGGGGATAATTAGTTTCGCATACAGTTACTCGAGGACTATCTGCGCTAACCGTCCCTAATTTTTAAATAATAGACTAGAAAGAAGGCAGCTAGACAGCACGGCCCACCGCCAACATGATCGGTAGTGGGATTCGAACGCGCGCCTACAAATTGAGAGGAATTAGTGGTGATAACATTAATGCTTATATTACTTCGTTATAATTCAAGAGATAAAATTCAAAAATTTAGCCAGTTGAATTTCATTAATGCTACTTCATCATAATTACTGTGATACAAAGTATAAAAACTGAAAATCTAACCAGAACAAGTAGTGATAATATCAGTACTACTGCTGCTTCACTATGATGTCTGTGATACAAAATACAAAAACTGAAAATCTAACCAGAACTAGTAGTGATAATATCAGTACTTCTGCTACTTCACTATAATGATTGTGATACAAAATACAAAAACTGAAAATCTAACC
>NW_013665794.1:525030-530650 GCF_000517525.1 Limulus polyphemus | reverse complement strand
CTGCTTCATTATAATGACTGTGATACAAAATACAAAACTGAAAATCTAACTAGAACTAGTAGTGATAATATCAGTACTTCTGCTGCTTCACTATAATGACTGTGATACAAAATACAAAAACTGAAAATCTAGCCAGAACTAGTAGTGATAATATCAGTTCTTCTGCTGCTTCACTATAATGACTGTGATACAAAATACAAAAACTGAAAATCTAACCAGAACTAATAGTGATAATATCAGTACTTCTGCTGCTTCACTATAATGACTGTGATACAAAATACAAAAACTGAAAATCTAACCAGAACTAGTAGTGATAATATCAGTACTTCTGCTGCTTCACTATAATGACTGTGATACAAAATACAAAAACTGAAAATCTAACCAGAACGAGTAGTGATAATATCAGTACTTCTGCTGCTTCACTATAATGACTGTGATACAAAATACAAAAACTGAAAATCTAACCAGAACTAGTAGTGATAATATCAGTACTTCTGCTGCTTCACTATAATGACTGTGATACAAAATACAAAAACTGAAAATCTTACCAGAACTATTAGTGATAATATTAGTACTTCTGCTGCTTTACTTGTATGATAGTGTTGATTATTACAGGCAGGGAAATCGGAGACGGTTTCTTCAGTTACATTAGTTTAACTTTAGTAGTTGACTCTAAGCACTAACATTTGGATTTAGAAATTACTGTATGAATTTGAATCGTGCTTGTCTCATCCTCATATCATCTGATACTCAACAAAATAACAATAATTTAAAGGCGGCGAATGCTCATACGTTTCTAACTACATCTCGAAAACAATGGCTGTTTTCTTCAGAAAAAGTGTAATCACACCAACCTCATTCGACCTCATATACTCGATGCGGCTCCAGTGAATTTGGTCTGCATTACAAATAATAGTACCAATAATAACCATTTTACTGTCGACGATAAGAGAAATAGTTTTAGGAGCGCACAGGACCTGAAACATCGCTCTTATAGAAGATAATTAACCTTCAGTGTTAATCAGTTAACAATACTCGGTGAAGTATCTGGAGAAAGATATCCTTTCTATTTATAGGACACTTATCAAGAGTTGTGTACAGTGGCCATCATAGTATTCTTTAAAAGAACTGTTCAAGACTTCTATTATCAGTAGCTATGGGCTATATGCATCCCTGGAGACTGAGATCTTGAGATAAGAGGACAATGAGTTAAAACATGTTCTAAAAACAGATGGGTTTGTTCTTCAGGATGTTTTTATATTATAAGAATAAAACATTGAATAGACTAAACCATCTTACAATCATATGAATCAGTATAAAAAATAAAAAATATTTTTAAAGTAATTTTAACTCAAGGCTAACGTTTTAAGTTACGTTAGAACTCTAGCACACATTACTCAACTGTTTAATATATGTATTTATCTTACTGAGGTTGTTAAGCACAAACTTCACAAATATATTTGTACACCGTGAGTATCGAAATCCAATTTTTGGCGTTATGAACCCTCGGGCTTATTTTATAATGAGTAAGATGTGCTTTAAACCTTAAGTTAAAATTGTATGTACCTTGCAAACGAGATGTTGTGTGGCATGTAAGAAAAACAGAATCTAATTGAAATACCTTAAACTTTCTTATAGACTTTCTGTCATTTGCCACTTGACGTATCCTGTAACTTAATGCGAAACAGGTAATGTATGAACTCCACCAAATGCACATGAAGTTCCTCAAGTTCATTCTCTGCCTTTTTACTCTTTCTTAAAATTGTCCTTAAACGATTGGCAAGTGTTTGGTATATCTCAAACCAGAATGACGTGTACTCCTTTCAGAATATCATGACGTTAACATGCCTGGCTTTAAAAAACATTTGCCCCATCTAGATTGTAATGATATCATGGCTGGTTCATGGAGCCACTTTCTGCCTAAACTGTGAGGGGTCATGTTTGGTCCAAGAAACTACCTCCTGTGTGGATTGTGAAAAGGTCATGTCTGGTTCAATGAGCTGCTTTCATTCTAGGTAAGTTGCGTCCTATCTGGTTTAAGCTACTTCCTGTCTAACTGTGATGGTGTCATATCTGGTTCAAGGATTTGCTTTCTATCTAGATTACAACAAGGTTATATTAATGATTATATAGAATTGTGTGAGGTGGAGCATTCTCTATGTACTGTGACATCAGATGCAAATGTATATCAGAGGAGTAATAGCAAGTAGAATTCACTAAAGTTCCAGTTGGTAGGGAGAGATTTAATTCTAATTTACCTTAACATTTTATCTATCGGATCCACTTTAGGTCAAAAACTTGTAAAAGGCTTAATGGGAGGAAAATATCAAATTCCCAATCTAAGCGATTAATTTTGGTAAAAAAAAAATGATATTGTTTCCTTTCAGAAGTACACACTCGGCTGATATTAAAACCAGTATATATTCTTATAGTAAAGTACTTTAAAACCATATTTCGCCTTCAAGTGGCTCAGCGGCAAGTTAATGGGCTAGTAACGGCAAAACTCGGGGGAGGGGGAGGAGAACACAGATAACTCATTTTGTAACTTTGTGCTTTGCAACAAACAAACAATTCAACCATATTTCACAAATCTTTATAAAAAAAAAGGAATATCCTTGGTCTAATAAGAAAATCAAAATAAAATTCTGCTTATGCACAGCAAATAGTAACGGTTTTATAAGTGTATGTGTTTAAAGCACCCTCCCTGACTTTGTTAATGCTGTTTGTATTTCACTCTCTTATTATATGTATTTCAAGCTACGTCGAAGAGTTTTTAGCACAAAGACTTTTGATCGTGACTATGTTTTTAACTTGATGATTCGAAAGTCCATAATAAAATGTCAAACGTTTTCATTAATGTGAAACCACCAATATATGTCACATAAATGACTCTGATATCTTCAAACAAAATGACATTGATTTTTATACGTCAACATGATTCTGATAACTCTATTGGTAACGAATGATGTTTCAAGAGTAATCGATTTCTGGGTAACGTGCATGAACCTGAAGATTTAAATACAAAGTTTACTTTCGTATTATATGTAACTTCCAATATAATCGGTTTCATTTGTTTTTGATTTTTTGTACATTTAATATTTTTGCTTCCTTGCATGTTTGTTTGTTTGTTGTAAGCTCAAAGCTACACAATGGGCTATCTGTGCTGTGCCCAACACGGGTATCAAAACCCTTTTTTTAGACTTACCTTTGAGCGAGTTGGGAGCATTTAATATTTTTTGTTCTAAGAATAGAATCCCAACATTTCACGTAGGCAGGGGGTGATGCGGACGAATATACGCACAGAACATATTTGAAAAGTGTAAAACGAACCTTAGATACCATCAAAATGCACTATTTTCAATGAAAATTACAAACATTTTTCCGAACGGGCATGTCCTTCGATCCCCAATATGGTTTCGCCACTCATCCCCATTTTATTCCATAAGCAGCACTCCCATTATGAATTTTTGCTAATCGTTCTATGAACATTAAAGATAATAGTTAGCATATTAGAATTTCCAAATAAACATTGCGAGACTGGAAAGTATTTATAAAATAAAGGTAAAAGTTTTTTTTTGTTTTGTTATTTTTCATCTCGGTTCAAGACAACCTATTTCTTGCACCATACAATTAATTGATCCATCCGTTATTTGTTCCTATTTAAGGCTTTTTAATGATGATGTAAACTGCTGTTCCATCGACTTACTGAAACGAATCATTATTACCAAAATTTAAAGGATTTGCAATATTAATCACATAAATATAACAGTGGGCTGGAAACAGATCCTTCATGAACTTCAGCTTGGGAAGTAATAGCCTAAACAAGTGCATTTCACGTTTTAACTTTTACTGTCCTAAAGTAAAATTAGAACATATAAACAAAAAAATATATATTTGCTCATATCTGATTGATCAGTGAAAATGAGGATTTAGGATTCGAGACCCGTTGCTGCATCGGGACTTTGGGTGCATTATAAGAGTGACGATCAAATCCCACGATTCATTCAGATAAGAATAGTCCAAGATTTGTCGATGGGTATTGCTGAATAGCTGCCTTCTCTATAGTCTATCAGCCCAACATTAGGGATAGCTATGTGCAGATAACCTTTGTGTAGTTTTGTGCGAAATAACAATTTCCAAAACACAAATAAGTGACCCAACTAAGAGCTACAGATTCGAGCTTTTTCTCTTCATCAGGTTAACTAGTTCGATGTAAAGGTTTACTGGGAGTAGCTATAAGGGTCTTAGTAAGTGTACGTGTGACTAATCCTTAATATTTGATGTAAAATATAGTTTTTGAACAATCCCCTATGCTGAAAGTTCATATTCAATTAAATTATAACTATAGTTTCGTAACTTTTGTATTTACATTACTATTTTACTTATAAATTTACAATTTACTCTTTATAGAAAGTTCATTCTTTGTCAAAACTTTTTATATATATTTTAACATGCTCTGTCTATGATAAAGTATTATCATAAATTATTCCAGATATCTTAAATAGTATAGGCTATTAACTAAATATTGTGTAAGCTAGTAACTATGGTTATAACATTTTATATTTTTTTTTCTCATGATAGTTTCATTTATTGTAATAAAACCTTTTTTTTTTAGTAATGTATACTTTGAGCTGTTGGTTAGACTTGGCTTTCTAAAATTAGGAGCCATGATTGAAATGGATTGGGTGTCAATTGCTTTTTTGCACTACTGGGGTAGTGCATCCAAGAAAGTTTTCTATCCTAAACGAAGTGTTTCCTACTAACCATAGAGCAATGTCCGCATACTTGGAAAAGTCATGATTGTAATAAGATTGTAAAGAGACATCATTTACACTAACACACAGAAAACTGGAATTAGTGCTGATCCTCGGAGGGCTCCTGATATTGGAGTTACTTGAAAAGTTTTTTTGGTGTACAAAACTTGAAGATAGCTTTTATATGCGGAAACATCTGTTAGCTGAGTTCTTGCACAGATCTTAAAATATAACGTTGATAAACAGAAACATCGGCACATGTAGATACGTAGATCTTGAAAGTCGAGTTGTTCAAAACTAGAAAATAGCGTTGATAACTGGACTAATTGTTGGTTGAGATGTTGCAAAGGAAATAGCTGCTGAAGCATTTCGCCAGACACTAACCATAGCAGAACCGTCTGGAAAATGATCTATAGGAAATAGTACAGCTTATAAAATGAGTCAGATCAACGTAGACCGGTAAGGCAATCACTGATTGGCATGTCCTAAAGCCAATCAGGAAATGTCACAGACCTACTGAAGAATGTGTAGATTGTATAGGAATTCTTTTTGGCGGCAAAGGACAGGTTTATGTGTTTTAATAAAGGTGGCTTCCAAAATGTAGAGATGAAAGGTTGACTGTCTGTTTGCAACAATTTTATACCTTCTATCCGTGTAGTTGTCAGCACAAGTCGGGTTCACTAGTAAACGCTGGCCAATCGCTGATTCACATTTATGTGGTAGAACTTTTGTTTTACAGGAGCGACATGGTAAATTATTTTCTTTCACACTCTTAGTTCTTATGGATGTGGGTACATGTTGTTTAATTCAGTCCTGCAGTCTTTGTGAATTGCGACCTCTGTTCCGACATTCGCAGAGGCACGAGA
>NW_013665794.1:508673-524140 GCF_000517525.1 Limulus polyphemus | reverse complement strand
GCATGTCCTTAAGCCAACCAGGAAATGTCACAGACCTATTGAAGGATGTGTAGATTGTATAGGAATTCTTTTTGGCGGCAAAGGACAGGTTTATGTGTTTTAATAAAGGTGGCTTCCAAAATATAGAGATGAAAGGTTGACAGAAAAATCTAAACTAGATTTCGAATTGAAGACAATTAAAACTATTTTACTAGAAAATGGGTATCCAGAAAACGTCATCAATCAAATTACTTCAAGGAAAAATTGCGAGCTTCTCAACTGCCCCAAAATTTGGTCCTAACAAGTGTCCTGTATACTTAAAACTACCATGGATTGGTAACATTTCAAAAAAATTTGAAAAACAATTGAAAACGTCCATTACTAAATGTTTTCCTGCAGTGAACCCCTACTGTGCTTATTCCACACGTAAGCTATCGCCTGCAACACACAAATATGCGATACCTACCACACAGAAAAGTATGGTTATTTATGAATTCTCGTGCCACTGCGAATGTCGGTACGTAGGTCGCACTTCACAAATACTGCAGGATAGAATTAAACAACATGTACCCACATCCATAAGAAATAAGAGTGTGAAAGAAAAGAATTTACCATGTCGCTCCTGTAAAACAAAAGTTCTACCACCAAAATGTGAATCGGCGATTGGCCAGCATTTACTAGTGAACCCGACTTGTGCTGACAACTACACGGATAGCAGGTTTAAAATTATTGCAAATGGGAGCAGATAACTAGAACCCGATGGACTAAAATAGCAATAAGGTTCGTTTTGCGACTTTTAGGACTGAAAGAATCTCATCGTGTATATTGTCCTGTAAAGGTAGGTTTTCTGTATATAGTGGTGAGAAAACGAAAGTCACCTTTTTCAACTAAGACGTCTAGGAACGGTAAAGAGTTATGTTGTTTCTTTTCGAAAGTAAATTTGAGAGCCGAGTGCAACGAGTTTAGGTCTTGTAAGAAACACTCACATTCCTGTTCAGTTTTAAAAATGGCAAATGTGTCGTCTACATAGCGGAAGTAAACAGCAGGTCTAGTAACTTTGTTGAATAGTTCTTTTTCACGGAAACCAACGAAAATATTGGCTAAGGCAGGTCCAATAGGAGAACCCATGGTGACTTCGTGTATCTGTTGATACATGATATCATTAAACCTGAATTCCACCGAATGTGTCACAGTATTCATCAGTTCAATAAACAGGTCCTTAGGTATTGGACGGCACTGAACTTCTCCACCATACAAAGTATCTGCACACATTTTGATGGTTTCTTCCAGTGATACATTAGTAAACAGGTTGCTAATGACAAAGGAACACAAAAACGATTGTTTAGGGTCAAGGCTAAGGTTTTGTATGGTTGTAGCAAAAGAAAAGGAGCCTTAAATACAGTTTTCTGAATATTACGTTAACACCTGTTCTAAAGTTTTCGAAAGCCACTTCGCTTGGATATTGGAGTAAAATATTTTTTCTTCCTTAATACTCTTGTCTTCAAATCATTTTAAACTCACCTAAAGAAAGATGAACAGTCGAAATATTATCTTAGTTTACGAATAAGTCCCTGATTCCATAAGTTACCAAAAATTGTCTACATTTAGAAAAAAAACAAAAGAATCATCTAATTTAATCATTCTTGTTTTTACTAGCACAACGTTGGTAATTAGTCAAATAAGTATTATTTTCCAAGTAAAGTTGTTCTTTTTTTTAATGCAAAGCTACACAATGGACAATCCGCACTCTGTCCATTACAGGGAATCGAGCCCAGGATTTTATTGAAGTAAATGATTAATCGTCTATAAGATTTTTTCTAATACTTTTTACATAGTTAACCTAAAAGGCTGATGTGTCTGTAGTTTATTTTATTGAAGTATTTGCTTCTGATCTAGGTTGTTATTAATTTCATGATTAACTCTTTGATACTAAGTATTGTCATACTTTGAAAACTGTTTGATACTAGGTATTGTCATACTTTGAAAACTGTTTGATACTAGGTATTGTCATCGTTTAAAGTATTTATTGCACTTTTTCTATATTTTCAATAGTAACAATGAAATTTTATTTCTAAACCATTAATGATACATTATATTAGTTCAGCAAGTCCATTACATAAATTAATGGAATAT
Source organism: Limulus polyphemus (assembly GCF_000517525.1). Lineage (NCBI taxonomy): Eukaryota > Metazoa > Arthropoda > Merostomata > Xiphosura > Limulidae > Limulus > Limulus polyphemus. Next base: position 522,028 of record NW_013665794.1, on the reverse strand, counting down.
GTTCTTTTAGCATATGTTACTTGATCTTTTCATAGTTTTTTTAACTATTTGATCTTCGTTAATAGTGACGTGTTTGAACTGAATCTATTTGTTATATTCATGCTTTCAGTAATATCTGGTTTATGTAAATGACTCTTTCATTTTATTTTAACTTCGAATATTTTAGTTACTATATTTTTAGTTATTAGCCCTAAACCTTTGCATTTGAAGCATTGAGTAACGGAGGGTTTGACCCTTTACACTTTAAAATAAAGAGAATCGATACTTACGTCATTAGTTAATATTTGTTTTGCTTGATCTTCGTTGCTTAGTAACCTTAGTTTGTTTGTTGAAATTCGCACAAACCTATTCGAGGACTACTTGCGCTAACTGTCCCTAATTTTCTGAGATGGAATTTCTAAAATAACCTAAATTTTGTTCTTCTTCTTCTTGATATTATTTTGACAGTTTAATGACAACTATTAATTAATTTTAGTTTCTTGAAAGATTTGTTCTGGTCATCCTTTCATTTTATCCATAAGCTGATTTTGATTCCCAGTTCCTCATTTTTAATTTAATTATAATCTTAACATATGGAAATAATTTTTAAAGTTCTTCTTTTTCACTAAGTTTATGGATAAGGTCCATAATTATTTGTGAAATTTCCGGACTTATCACATTTTTCGTTTTATTCAAATTTATTTATATTTTCTTGGGATATTCAATTTCTAGATATTTTAAGAAGCATAATAGCAAATTTATAAATTTTATAAAGACAAGTAAGGATTAATGTATAAGTAAATAGGTTGAGAGTAACATAATTAAAGTATGCATAATGTATTTTTAATTTTAAGTAGATTCAGTTTTTGTTGATTTGACTTTCATGTTTCAATACTTTTGTAGCATTAAAACTTCCTATGTTACTATGGATAGCTTAGTTACGTATATATCTATCCATACTTGTATTTATAAAATGTATATTGTTTTTATTATACTTGTTTGTGTCCTATTCATTAGCTATGTTTTGTGCGCCAGCAATACCAAGCGTGGGGCGCGTGTATACCCGATTCGATTTTATTATTCATCAGTATTTCTAGAAACCTAGCCTCAAATCTAATTATATGCCCAAAGTAGCGCATTGTCTGTTTTATATATATATGTATATTAGTATCCTTTTTGGTACAAGTAAGGAATCATTGGGACCCTAGACGTAATTAATGATTTATTCTAGTTTGAATTTGAATTATTTATTATTTCCTGTTGGTTCATTATTTTCATTTTGAATAATTTTTCCATGTTTCTCGGCTGTCTTTTCGGTTTCAAAATTTTCTAAGTTCATTGCTTTATATGATTTCTTATCCTAATGGGTTTATTTGTTTTTCCTTTCCTTTGTATTTTCTTTATCATGGAAATATTATAAAGTTTAAACTTAAAGTTAATTCAAAAACTTAAAATTGCAATTAAATGTTTAAATATAATCTTAAAATTAAAAGAGTTGAAAAGTTATATATTTCTTGTCCAAATTTTACGTGGTACAAATGAAACTACTCATGATTTTCAACACTTGAAACACAGAAAATGAAGAACTCTCGAAAACCTCCCTATTTCACTGTAATGATCGCTGTTGATTTTCGACAAGATTGGTTTAAGATGAAGATTCGGGTTAATTGGGAACTCGAATCTGTCTAGTTGTGTAGAGTACACATCTGTTTGTTTGTTGTAGAGCAAAGCCATTTGGGACTATCTGCTGTGTTCGCCGCGTGGAATCGAACCCCGGATTTTAGCGTTGTAAGTCCATAGACTTACCGCTGTCTCACCAGGGTAACGTACACTTCTGAAAGAGCTCTTTAAGATTATATTGCGTTTTTAGTTTTACATTTAAACTACTAAATAATCTCGTGCTTCACTATAGCTTAGCGATTAGTGTGCCGACAAGTCCAGGTGTATAGTTTAGCGATTAGCGTGCCAATAGGTCCAAGTGTATAGCTTAGTGATTTGCGTGCTGGGTTACAATTCGATAGGTCCAGATGTATATTTTAGCTATTAGAGAGCCGGGTTACAATTCGATCAGTCACATCATGATTCTGCTGAACACACTCTACTCTTCCAGTTTGGTTGCATATTATAAGAGTGACACGGTATTCCATTCAAAAACTGGATGAAACCAGGTGAAGCTCAAATGTGAAAATGCTTCCTGAAAAGAATAAGTAAAAACTAAATGAGAAATAAAACTAAGCCAAAAGCGGAATACAACAACGGATTATTTGAATAAATTATTTTTACTAAAGACTTGTCCGTGAATTTCTGAAATCAAGTAAATGTGAAATGAAAGTTTGTTTGTTTGTTGGATTTTGCGTAAAGTTGCTCGAGGGTTAGCTACTCTAGATTTTTTTAATTTAAAAGTGAGGGATTAGAGAGGAGACAGCTAGTAATCACCATCCACCGCCAACTCTTGGACCACTTTTTGCCAATGATTAGTATAATTAACCCACACATTATAATGTCCCTATGGCTGGAAGGGCGAACATTTTCGGCGACAAGTTTCGATCCCACAACTCGCATATTGCAAGTCAAGCACCCTAACCATCAAGCCATGTCAGATCCTAATCCAAAGAATCTATTTATTTAATGACAAGAAGTATAAAAAGAAGGTTTTCCTCACCGAGAATATATAACACAGCGTTCGAAAATGAGACTTAACATAAACATTCTTGCTAAAAACGTTATTTTTATCCTGAAATAACAATGAGAAATGCGTAAAATTGTCTCAACGGCCCCCTCCACAATCTGGAGAAAATTGGTGTCTACCAGGGTCAGTGCAAAAGAAAAAGTCTTAGGCCCTGAACACAGGGTCCAGTTAGTGTCTGATGCACTTAGACAGTGCAAGTACACACTGTGCACCCTGAAAATTGATCTAATTGACCAAGAAGCATGGACAACTGATATCCACCAGAATGGTAGAGTACCTGTAGATTTTTGATGCCACATTGGGAGGTCTCTATCGAACTTCAAGTCTGTTACAAGTTACAGCACAACAACCCTAGATCTAACCAAAACCAGCATCTTCAGTGAGAACTTTGTCAGTGAATGATGCAGCACAGTAGACAAAACCCCCAACTGAGAAAATACCAACAAGCTGTCTCCATGAAATGGGAATTTGAGGCAACCATACTGGATTCCAATAAGTGGACAAGGCTATGACAACAAAAGATCCGTCAATGGGACATCCTCCACAACTGCAGCTTATACCCTCTTCCTGGACATCATTTATGGTAAGAAGAGTAAAGAGTTTTGCTTGAGTATTTATGGGACACACCCTGTGGTATCATTAGAAAGACAGGGTTAACAGCTTCAGCCAATGGCCCATTAGGTTTCTATCAATCCTCGACATCCTCACTTTACCAAGCAGCAAAATAGACAAAGTTTTTGGTACCGCCCATTAGTCCAGTAAGCTAGGAACAGCCAACAACAAACAGTTGATGTATTGGCAAATGTCCTGTGAAACTAATGAAATCCAAGTAGGGCTTAGCTACTAGTTTAAGGAAACGCAGTGGTCAGACGCACCAAAGAATCTAGTGGTCTGCCCAACTTTGTCAGGATGAGGTAAGGCTTGACGCATACATATAAAGGTACAAGGGTGAGAAGTTGAGTAATAACCTTAGTGGAACTCGTTCTCTTCCAAGTCCTTCATGTTTCATTTTGGCAAATGGTGATAGATTGGAGGTTAAAGTAGAAGAAGGTCTCTAGCTCTATCTGAGAGGTGCCCTCCTCAGAATGTAAGTAGTTTTTACTGATTTTGGATACAGAATAGGCATCCTTAGAATGGATACACTGCAGAACCTATCAGTCAGTTTTGCCTATACAACAGGTGAAATGATAACCCAGGGGAAAATCATCCAATGCCATCCAGATCAAGCCCATAAACAGTGGACCACATGAGTGTATGTGGTGAAGGGAATAATAGTATCTCCATGTATACAGGTAGTTTTCGAGAGTATATCCCAGACATGATCTAATGCATTATTAACATGTAATGTGGTTATGGAAGCCACACTGAAGATAAACTGTTCCTGTGCAAGTTGCACTAGCTTGGGTGGTGATCTGCCTACATGGGTTGAATTTCCTATGTTGCTCTGCAATTATGAATTATTAGCTATCGAGTTGGATGCTGGAATGCTCAAAGGTACATTGAATGAAGTGGAGTGGCTGAAGATATTTACGATTCTGAAGTTACATCGATCATGCTACAAACAAAAGCAAACACAGAGTAATTAACACACTTCAGAGTACTGGTTGATAATTTTCCTGACAGTTTAAATGAAATGCAGCGAGAGTAATTCATTGACTAGTTGATTGAATATTCCAATATGTTTGTGGGACCTAATGGTTGACTGAGCCAAGTGAGAGTAACTTTAACACCATCTAGACATAGACAAAGTATAACTGATAAAACATCTGCTGTGCCAGTTTTCTTGAAGTACTACCAAATGCTGCAGGAGGGCTTCCTACAACTTTCAGACGGTGCTTGATCATCTCCAGGGGTGGTTGTCAGAAGGTAAAAATGTACAAAGGCACACCAAGTTTCTGTGTAGCCTTTAGGCAGGTAAATGCAGTGACTCATGCTGATGCCTTTCTGTTAATGTAGACAGATCAATGTCTAGATATGTTAGAAGACTCTCACTAGTTCAACACTTTGGATCTAGCTTTTTTATGTTAGGAAATATAGCTAGACAACGAAAGTAGAACAAATATTGCTTTAAGCATAAGAAATAGATTGTATGAGTTCTGTGCTTATGCTCAAGATACTACAATGGGAGAGTTGCCTATTTTCAGTTAACAATGTTTTAGTGTTTGGCCACACTTTTGAGGCAGTGTCTGAGAACCTGAGGATGATATTACAGCATTTAGAAATTGTTCACTCATATGAATGAAAATGGAGTTCTTCAGCCAAATGCTCAGGAAGAATGGAATATTGATAGAAACAGCTAAGATAATCATGATGTGAGACTGGTTTAGACCTAATGAAACAAAAAGTCCATATTTTTCTTGGTTTTGCATTATATTATTGCCAAGTAGTGCCCGTTTTGTCAATGACTAAAGTACACTTTAATTGGAGTGAGAAGTATCACTAGGTATTCTGGTCTCTAATGCTTACTTTAGTGAATCTTACAGAGTCAGATAAGTGCTGTTGCAATTGCAAGATGAAGTGGAATACGTAAACACTTATACAGTCATACACTCATGGCCATCGAACACAGATGCTGCATGATAAAGAAAGATTTGTTTGCTACGGTTGTATAAAGCACTTTCATCGCTACTTGTGTGTTAGGAGGCTCAGTATCTTGGCAGACTATGCTTCACTGAAATGGTTAGTTAACTGTAAAAATCTGTATGGGATGATTGCACATTTGATAACAATGTTGGAAGAATATGACTTTGTCATAGTTAATTGCTCGAGTCCTAACACAAAATGTAGATGGATTATCTTGAAACATGGTGAAATCCTGCAGGTTTGTGGAATGTCCTGATTCTGGACACTATGTGGGAGTTAAAACCATCACTTTATCAACCATAGCTGCAGCAAGCCATAAGGAAGATGAATTCAGAATACCAAATTTAACACTTCAAGAACTACAAAATGAAGAGGTAAAAGACTTTGATCTAATTTGGGCACACCTTTAAGTCTAGCAGGTACAATCCCGCCTAGCATAAGTGAAGGAGTGTAATATGTATGTACAAAGCATATGACACTTAAACAAACAATTATGTGTGGAAGACGTTCTGCTGTGCAGTTGTTACCAGACCAGTAGGCAAGGTTCTCCAGCAGAGCTGCAGCTAGTGGTTCCCAGAACTATGAGGCAAGAGATTTTCTTTATGTTACATAATACTCAGGTGAGAGGGCACCTAGTTGTGGCCTGCACTTATGCTAACATCTAATAATGGTTCTTCTGGCTATGACTTAGTCTGCTCATTCTTCACTTGTACACTGGTATATGCCACCCAAAGGATGAATTAGGTAAAACATGGTAAACTCCAACACAAAATTATTGGCTTTCTTCTACAGGAAATAGCCATGGACATCACTGGTCCAATTTTGGAGACTCTAAGAGCCAATTACTACATACTCATGGCCAATAATTACTTCACAAAGTGGGCCAAAGCATATACTTTGCCTGACATGCCAGCACAGGTGGTTGTAGATGTATTAACTGACTACTGGATAGCATAGCTCAAAGCACTGGACCAACCAACAGTACACCAAGTTGTGGTGAAAACTTGTACTTCACCTTATAACCCCAGTCTTATGGCTTGGCAGCTACACTACATACTCTTGATGGCATTGTCGGTGACTGGGTATGGTTGTGGTACATGCCAACAACACAGAAACAACTGGGATCTAGATGAACTGAGCTGCACCTAGTACTCTGATGAATTGGTCCCTTAATATATGTGATATAGCAGAAGTGTTTGGAGCACGTTTAAACCAAAATGGATTGTATACCAACATTTTAACTACTTGTCGGGTGTAGTAGAGAAAATGGGATTAACAAAAAAAGGAAAATTTAGTAAAAGTTACTTCACAACTATCAGTTATAATTAGTTATAGGTAGTAAAATAATTTATTTTGAACTTTTAAAAGAAGAGATGTTTGATAGAACTCATTTCCATATGTTATGCATTTCGAAAAAACAACAACAAAACTCAAATTTACAGAATAACTGTACGAATAGCCGTATACGCAACAAATATAGGCATGTCGTCTTTCATCTTCCAGTAGCTACAGTATTATTATATTAACTGTAGACATACTAAATGTCAACTAGTGAGGTTTTACATTTCTGCAATTCACTACAAACCATTTTAAGTTTGAAGTATGCAGGTATACAACGTATTTTTTACCACCTTATCTAACATAATTGTTCGTACCTGTAAGTGAAATAAGGAAGCTTATTTTGCCCTGGATCATTCACATATACATGACGTAGAAGTAGAAAGCGATTTTTCCTTTTGTGGGTCAGGTAATTATTTAAGGTTATATATGTAATATTTTTATTTTCGGGGAATGACCAACAATGACGTGAAAGTGCACACGTCCTGACAAAAATAGCATTATTGTTGTGTGTATTTAATGTTATACTTTCTCGGTCTTAAACAGTTCAACAGATTCTTGTTTGTTCACAGAGAGTTCTGGAAGCTCCATAAAAAAAGCGTCGTCTCTCAAACACACTCTTTAACATTAATTGGGTTGTGTTTTATAAAGAAAGGTTATTTCATTTTGTTATGCAATGTGTGAAGTTTTTCTCATTCTTCGAACTCAAAGTCAGAGAATTGAGATTTAACCGTGAACCTCTTGCTGTTCTGCGAAATCTTCCCGATTACTTTTAAAGGAAATCAGGGCACCTGAGAATTCCATAGGTTTTAATTATCCTATCGTATATCCCACTTTCATATCTCATTTTACTTATTCTCTTACTTTTCATCAACTTTAAGTTTAGCAAATACATAGCTAACTTTTAACTAACTAAGTGTACCATCAAAGTATATTTCAAATTCGGTTATTTAGCTTGGATTATTATTATAGTTGAAAACAAGAACATTTTGTAATAATCATCATAAAGCTACGATAGAATATGTTGGCGTTAAATCTCTTATAATTCGTAGGAGAATCTGGTCACTTGGATATTAGAGTATCAAAAATTACAACACATCTGATTATAAACCATGTAACCATGACAACGGTCATTAGGGATACAGAAGTGCTCATAGACAACCATTTCCAGTCACTAAGCCAGACAGTGAAAGATAGCACCTACGAAGCCCCACTGGATAGTGGCAAGTTGGGTCACAAAGCTCCTGTGCTGAGAGACGAGATATTCGATAAATAGAGCAAAGAAAGAAAAGTTACATAACACTTTCTCAGTTTATAAAATAAAATAAAAAACTCTGTAACTAAAAGTGCATAAAATCTATGAGAAAAAATTCAGCTTTTCATAGGATCTGAAACCTACTTCCTGAATATTATCTATTTGTCGTTGCTAGGGGAAAAATGATATTGTACGTGTCGTTTACAAGAAATTATGTCGGTTTTACAATTTATCTTGTATCTATTGCAGTGAAACAATTGTATTCGATATAAATTTAACCTCCATGCTTCTACCATTTATCAATCCGTAAGTGGTAAATACTTAAGCGATTTCCATATTTACGTTGGTTGTTATCCCAGGAGTAGACAGTGTGTCTTCAGTGGTTCTACTTATTATTATCCTAGAACTAATTAACACGTGGATAATCTCCTTGTATCAACTGTATTTCAGAAACAGTAAAGAATTGATTGATTTACATGTTGTGACTGTTTATAATCCCACGAAAAAAGAAAACAAATGGGGTGGTCTCCATAGTTTTGTTCGATTATTTTGTGTAGTATTTCTTAAAGGTATTGCACTTCATCCGATTAACTCAACATGAAGTTATAGTGGAAAAACACTTGAAAAGCACTTAGAGAAAAATGGATACATCTTCCAGATTTTTCTCTTTTTTTGTATATGGTGCAATGTAATAATTTTTGAAAGTTTCTATCAAGAAGAGCCAGGATTTAATCCTTACAACTACAAATACAAACACATTCTTTCTAAAAACGTGCCTGAACACTTTAACAGATTAGCAGCGAAAATGTAAGATCAAAACTAGTTAATGATTAGAATCTAGTAAGTAAAAACATTAGTAACTAACTCATAATTAGAATTAGTATATTTAAACTTTGAGAATCTGGTAGAAATATCACTTATATTCTTAAGAGACTGTTCTTATTTCTATTGGAAATAACATTAGTTTTTGTTCTGTAATAATTAAACTTATTCTTTAACAGAAAGGGGAGAACAACATTATTATGAAAACCATCAGTATTTTGATATTTTAGCTAGTCCCCAATGTACATTTATGTTCTTATAATGAGTTATTTGACCTTTAATTTGAATTGGATTGTTGTACGTTTTACACGTAAATATCATAGAAAATGGCATATCTCTCCTCTTTGCTCTCTTGATTATCGATATGAAAACAGATATATGTAATCTATTGTTAGTGATTTTACGCTATTTTGCAATGGATATCTTCAGGGTTCCAAGTATGCAACTCAAGCGGTTTTTTTATTGTTGTTGTTGTTTTTATTATGCTGTGAAGTGCTTGCTTCCAATTTATTGATATTTGTCTATCTCGTGAAGACGTTTTAGCGGGCAAAGCTGGCCAAAGGGTTTTTTATAACATATCTATCTACATGTTATTCTGATAAATGTCGTGAAAGCATGTTCAACTCATATTCCTTAAAAATAACAGATTACGTGTTCTCATACAGAAAGAGAAGGCTAATCTTGACTATATATGGGAGATTGACAACAATGCTATGATTATTATTTTTTATACGAGAGTTTATTCTGCTTTGGTTATGTATAAATAGGGCCACTTTCTTTTTAAAATGTGTTGAATATTTGCGTATAGTTTAGATATGATATACTTTGAAAGGTGTATTTGTATCTCATCACAGAAGGATAAGTAAATAATAACAATTAATTTCAAACTGGGATCGAGCGTGGTCAGGTGGTTACGTGCCCGAACTGTGAGAATACGAGGATTCATGGGTCGCGGCCCATTAAAAGTATACTCCGCACTTTGAGGTCTTAGGTGCGTTATAAAAGTGACAGTCAAAGCCCACCGTTCGATCAGACATGAGCAACCCAAGAGTTGGCGACGGTTACTGTTGACTAACTGACTTCCCTTTAATCTAACAATTCGAAATCATGGACTGCAATTCGTACCTAATTTTATGTACCTTCACGGGAAGTTTTGAAACAGACAAAAAACGATTGGCGCAGCCAGAGAATTAACAGATATTCTGTTTGGTAATTTTTCCATCAGCGGATCTAGTGAAAACCCCCATTATTTTATTGACTGGGTCGGCTCTCTGTTTAGAAGCAAAGCTTTCCCAGCCAATCAAGGTGCGCTTGTATCTTTTTTTAAACGAGTAAATACACTTGAATTAATGGTATTTGACGTAAGCAGGATAAGTAAATTCAGCTCATTAGCTCATATCTATGTAATAGTTCTGTTACTTTTCAACCATTCAGGTTGAAGATAATAGCGCTGTCACTTTTCTTTGTTTTCATTTTATTGTTATTTCAGAAGAATGAACGTATTTTATTCTAGAAGAATAAGTAGGTGTTTATTATCGAATAATTCGGGTGATATTCATTCCAAGGGGTTACTGCATTTTGTTTTTTATGTTATTTAATTCAGAAGGATAAATATTGTTTCATGTTAAAAATAAAACACAAGTTATAATTCAACTAATATAAATGTTATCAAATTGACATTTTATAACACTTTTTTTTTCTTTTTCGAAAAATTGCATGAGCGTAATTTTCTTGCAATTAAGGTGGGCACAGCGCAAGTAGCCCATTATATAGTTTTGTGCTTAACAACAAACTTACAGTTAAGTTTAATATCTTCGAAAATCCTAATAATATTTTAAAATAGGAGGAAAGATAAGCCTATTTGAATCGAAAGCAATTTTAACATAAATGGTGATGGTGTATGCGTTTTAAATTTTGTTAAATTGTGTTTACCTTGATATGGAACACGTATTTTGTATAAATATTCAAATTCCACAAGCTTCTTTCAAATTTACTTTAGTGCTACGTAACTTTAGGTGTGCTTTATGGTCCTTAGTTAAAAATTTATATTTTTAGTTTGATAACATACAGGTGTATTAAAAACAAGCGATGTACGTGTCTTTTTAATCTCATTTAAATGTAATATATGAACATAAAAAGGAGATACTTACATTCTAAGTTCCTTGTTTTATCAACATGGTACTTTATCCTGTAAATTTATTTTCACAAGGGATCTTTATTAGTGTTTGTAGTTTAATAACTATAAAGTATATTGTTGCGTCATCGAGATCACATGACTACTATGACGCAACGTTTCTAGAACTATCATGTACTTTGGCGAATGTTCAAGTTCTTACTAAATATAGGGTAGGATGGTATATAAAAGAAGGGAATGTGTGTATAGATAGTGAGTAATTGTTGAAGTTAACGTTCGTTCGTTACAGTGTTGTTTTAGCGTGAGTATTGAGATTAAGTGTATCGCAGAGTTATATTCGGAAAGAATAAACCAGTTTTATTAAGTAAAGACTTGTGTCGTTAAAGTTTCGTTGGAACGAAGTTACGGAAAAATCAATTAACACACGGAGACGTAACAATATGTTCATTAAAACGATCAAGCGATATTTATTGGTGTTTTTTATGCGTCTTAATTATAGGAAATATTTTAGGAGATTTTTGTATTTCCATCTTCGTACAACAAAATTAGCACTTTATTGATCTGAGATATTAGACAGTTTATGTATTGAAAGAAAATTATGTTTACTGCTCCTACAGTTTTGTGCAAATCTGTGATTCTACAAATATTATAATTTGATTATAAGAATTTCTATACTTTAAAAATAAATAGTACCTTTTAACTCTGAAAGAATAAAAATGTTTTAATGTTATTTAATGGGTTTTTTTTTAACTTTCAAGCCTCCCAATGGCACAGCGGAATGTCTGCGGACTTACAACGCTAGAAACCGGGTTTCGATACCCGTGGTGGGCAGAGTACAGACAGCCCATTGCGTAGCTTTGTGCTTAATTACAAACAAATTAACTTTCACATTTAACAAGTTTAGTAGTAGTGGAAAAATAGGCTGATGTACATTGAATTCTGTTTTCAACAAGTGAATTATATTTCTTTCATGATATATAATCATAGATTATATCCCGGTAGATCGAGAGTTATTGGCCTGTTAAAACTAGATCTTTTGTGTTTCATCCACTAGTGAATGGAGTAGTAGCGCATGGAAAGAAAAATCGTAACCAAAATAAAAGTACGTTATAACAAAATGCTAAAACGTAACAAAAAATTTTAAATCTTTGTTTTTTTATTCCATAAAACGTTAACTGCCTTTTGTTTTGACAATTGGCAAAGAACAGGTTTTTAAATTCTGACATTCCTACTAGTAATTGACTCATCCCAAAGTAAACATATTTAGAAATAGGTTTTCTTTTCTACTGGCAGCGTATTACTTTCTTCCATCGTTTCTCTCGCTTTTTTGTTGTTGTCGATTTTTTTTTTTGTCCTCATAATTCCAGGTCCCCCCCCCTTTTTTTGTTGTTTTTTTTGTTCTCATAATTCCAGGTCCCCCCCCCCCTTTTTTTTTTTCTTGTTGAACTCATATCTTTTATATTCCATTCTTAAGCTCACACGTGACTGGTCCCTCTTTTTCAGACCTTCCATCTGTTTTCCGTATATTAAATTCTAACATTTCATAACCATAGGAGGTCCATAGGAGGTCTGGGTCTCCATTCCAGTTAAATTTAAACAGGAAAAACCGCTCATTCTAATCATTTTCTAACGACTTAAAAGTACTGTAATTCCTTAAATCCTTCGAGGCTGGCTAAACGCTGATTGATTTCTCACCTGTCTCAACTTCAATCGATGTTCCTTACATCTAGCTTTATAATAATTATTTAATGACAAACAGTGTTTGATCGCGTAAAATTAACATTTTAATATTGCTATTTGATTAAGTGTATATTTTTACACACACACATATACTAGTTTAACTAACATTCTACTTAGTCATTAAAAAGGCTGTTTTTCATAAACAGAAATTATTCGAACTCTCTTTATATATTTATCTTTTGCATCACACTAATACAGTCTGACTTTATGGTTTACATATTCATTCAGTAGTTTATCTTACAAGTATATAATCCAGTTTTTCTTATTGACCTAAAACTATTTATGTCTCTGTTTCCAGTAAAGAATAGTGAATTTGTTGTTGATAAAGGTAACATCTCTAATACGCTTAGAAGAATCAGACATTAATGGTTAATACTATTTTACAGATGATACATGCGTCAGTTGACCTATGTATTCAGACACACCCCAACATCCCCAAAATGAATTGGGCATAAAGCAACTTAATAACCTTAGTAACATCCAATCACACTAATTCTGGAATAATAATATGGGGGCGTATACTGTTCTGGATACAGTTGTTTGATAAAATTATTGTAACAATCACTGTCTATTTTAAAATATAAAAGATTAGTGTGAATTTAAAAACTTTGAAGAAATCGTAACGAGCAAGAATTAGATAATTGATGGTGTTTACTATAAAGCTCGTTATTAGAAGTGAAAACATTTTCATCACTAACAGTGGAATAAGGCCCGGCATGGCCAGGTGGTTAAGGCGCTCGACTCGCAATCTAGGGGTCGCTGGTTCGAATCCCCGTTCTACCAAACATGCTCGCCATTTCAGCCGTGGGGGCGTT
>NW_013665794.1:505230-508211 GCF_000517525.1 Limulus polyphemus | reverse complement strand
CGTTAAGTTCAACAATACCCTGTGACTGCAGTTCAATTACTCACTATTTACTCACACGCATCACATTATTGCGTCACCCTCTTATATATATACCAGACTACCCTATCTAGTAAATACTAGAGCATTCGCCAAAGTACAGGATAGTTCTAGAAAGTAGAGGGCGTGAGAATCACATGATCTCGATGACGCAACATCCCTAACTTCAGGACGGATCTTTATTTGAAATGTGTTTTGTTATTTTTGTAAAACAAAGAGTCCAGTGCAGTAATGTTCGCAGAATACTGACATGTTAAATTATGTCTATGAGCAACAACAACGAAAAACAAATTCCAGCATACAAAGCATTTGGAACATTCGCCAAAGAGCTTGGAACGAAGATGATCATCAAACGACTCTTTATTTTGGAAAACTTCAGCACATAACTTGAAACCCATGACTACAACAACAAACATAAATTACCTTTATTTATATCGTGATCTAGGACAGAGGAAGGCTTGTGCGTTCAACATTATTGTACAGACGAACATGGTGATGATGAGTAGTCTGTAGTTATTGCTAAGTTATTGTTATCAAGTTGCTTTTGATAGTGAATGATCAAACTAACATTACCATAAGGTAAATTTACTATATGTTTCTAGTATGAAATGAGCTAAGTACATTATCTAACAGACCCTGGTAATTATATGAACTAATGAAAACGATAGTCTTAAACACTAAAACACAGTGAGTTCTATAAATATATTTCGTTGTGCTATAACCTTATATCAACTGATTTAATGAGCTGTGTTAGGTAACGCTCGCCCAAAACTGGTTCATCAGCGATAACGGTGATAATATGAGTGTACAGTACGGTTACTTTTGTATTTAGATCTGGGTTAGAAACATTTAGCTAATTCAACATTTATCAGTACCATCGTCGTTGATCTATGTACCAAACAATGTTAAAAGGTGTATATAGTTAATTATAAAAACTTTCCGTCTCTCTTGTCTTTGGAACTTTGTTGAAGTAGATTTTTTTTATCATTTCTCAAGTTTACCATAAACGGCTAGCAATCATTTTACAACAAATGATTTAAAGTCATAATCTACTATTTAAAACTTGAAGTTTTGCTATCTCAATAGATGTTCCAATATGTATAATACTAGTCATATTTAGAGTTTGTGACTTCACTGACATGCATTTATGACTAGAACTTAAACAGTTTGAGTTATGATGAAATTTTTATACACGAATGTCGAAAAAACTAAGGGTGAATTTAATTAGATTTTTCAAATAAAGTTGTTAGGAGTTTTTGATTGGAAGCTTGGTAATATTGAAGTTGTGATAAATATTAAAATTAACAACTTTTCACATTGAGGGATAAGGTTTAAAATTGATCACAACTATATTTCATATTAGGATTATAATTACTGGAAAATGGATTGATGACCTCATACATTAGTGGGTTATTAAATTTAATTCATAATAATACATCAGTTTATGATTTTATTAGTACGATGAGAATGATATAATAGTGAAATAAAGAAATTAATATGAAAAACAGGCATTGTACATGTCAGAATGAACGCAAAACAAATAATATGTCCCCCAGTGGGTCAGCGGTAAGTTTACGGAATTACAACGCAAATATCCGGGGTTCGATTACCTGCTGTAGACACAACAGAGAGCCCAATTTGGCTGTGATCTAAAAGAAACATCAAACAAATAATCCCTGAAGGTAACTACTTTCAAATTACAGAGAGAAAAAAAGATTAGATTTATAAACTTGTTGGTTAAACGTTAAGAAAAACGTTACATTTTGGCAATATTTAGTTAGAATAAATTATTACCTGTCGAGTTTAAAAACTAGAACTTAAAATGAAAATGTTATAATACCTAGAAATGGGGGTATATATAGATAATGACAGATTGAAAATACAACTGTGAATAACAAATATTTTTTGTTTGGAAATCTTCTATCGTCTTTAGTTAATGTGACACATGGAATAAATACTTATAATTTTAATGTCATACATCAATATTTATTGGGCTTTTTGAGTTCTTTTTAACTCACTGTGTAGTAACCTAAGCTAATTAAGGAATGTCACTAATATCGTGGCTTTGTGACTAATTTATTATTTGATATTATACAGTAGACCAACTGTTTAATGATTATATTACAAATCACTTGTCTTTTCACCAAAGGCAAAATTAAAAATATTATCCATGACGTAGAGGTCTAACACATTCTTTGATTAGCTGCCCTCTGCCTAGCTCTATTTCTTTGGTTTTCTGACTCAAACTGTAATAGACGAAACTGCAGTTAAAAGCAGAGGGTTTGTTTTGTTTTGAAATTCACGCAAAGCTACACGAGGGCTATCTGCGCTAGCCGTCCCTAAGTTAGCAGTGAAAAACTAGAGGGAAGGCAGCTAGCTAGTCATCACCACCTGCCCACCCCTGAAAGGGCGATCGTGTTTGGTGGGATGAGGATTCGAACACGTGACCTGCAGATTGCGAGTCGAGCGCCCTTACAGCAGAGGGAGCGGCTACTCAGAGAATGCGTTTAATTGTAATCATACTCAGAAATTATATTTTCAATTTTAACTTTAGTCAAGAGAAAATTGAACGTAATACAAAATCATTCCTTTCCCACACAACGTAAATTATAAGTTAATTTAGTGTTTGAATATTAGTATGATGCACAGGATAAATGTCTAGAGTTTGAATGTTTTTGTGTTAATAAGAAAAATGTTTGCTTTTTTCAGGGATAGATTATACTTAAACTAATATATGTATAAACTTTGAAGCTCTATATAAATGGTCAAACGCGACGAAACAAAATATTTATTTTTACTTAATCAAACACTATGTTATATCAAATTGAATACAACTATCCGTTTTCGTTTGGAAGGGCCCGGCATGGCCAGGTGGTTAGGGCGCTCGACTCGCAGTCTGCGGGTCGCGGGGTCGAATCCCCGTCACACCAAACATGTTCGCCCTT
>NW_013665794.1:501543-504263 GCF_000517525.1 Limulus polyphemus | reverse complement strand
ATTAATGTCCGATGAGAATCCACTGGAGTTAAACGATTTGTAATGTTCAAACTTTGTAAAGGTTCCTGGTCATATATCTGAAGTTTTCCTATTAATAAGTGTTATAACAATCACAGTTATAGCTTCCGAAATTTATAGCACACTGACTATAGCAAACTAATAATAGACACTCTCTCTTTTGGCGCGGCACGTTGGTTATATTTATAGCCATGTGGAGGCGTTCTAGAAATTGTAGTTTTAGGTAAAAATACTGACGCTAACACAAGTATTTACATACACACATATATTGTTAATTCTTACTCTCGAGAATATTCTACAACTTTGGAGAATAAGCGGGAGTTTCGCAATACACACTTAACAGTATAAGTTATGTATGTTTCTAGATATAAACTTAATCTAAACAACGTTGATATCAAAATAAATATATAATAACAAATTCGTTACAGCTGATGTCACATGACCTGTATAATCTGGTCATATCTCCGATGACTCCTGGCCAATGGAAGTTGCTGATGATTCTGTCTGCCATATTATTTGCTCATAGATGTTCTCCCACAATCGCCTCATGAACTAACTTCATCATTTGAGTCCAGTATTCTGTTGGTACTATGATCTGTTTAACTTCCCCAGTAGAACTGTCTTGATAGATCCAGTACAGTGCTCTCTTGTGATCCTCTATTCTCTAAGTCCCATTCCCCTTTGTCTTGTGCTCAACTTTCTCCTTGGCACTGTCCCAAAGTTTCTGCAGTAAAGAGTCTTTCTTCTGTGCTTCCTAAACTTCACATGGACCTACATTTGGGATATCATCTTTCGAGACTTGCAGGTGCTTGATATGTTGCTTGCTTTTCATTTTTACTGAGCTCTTGTGATGGATACAGATGCTTCATCAGTCTTCTTCCTTCTGGTTCCACCAATACAGTGGTGTATATCTAACAGTAATATGGTTCAATTTTCTAAAATCCACACAAAACCATTAATCGCCATCCATTCAAGAACTAATACAACTGAAGATACATATGGGCTACTACTATCCTCTATTACTCCCTACTCAAGCATTTCTTTTACACACTCCTTTAACTCACGTCTGTGCTTCTCTGGCACTCTGTATGGTCTTGCAGCATGGATTTACTATCATTTAAATCATCTTATGTCTAACCTCATTTGTACATCCATTAGAATCATCTTTTACTATAAACAAGGTTGGGTTTCAAGAAGGGCTATCTGTAACCAATATTAACCTTCTATGCAGAGGCATACTTTACTAGGTTTTTAGTAACTTTCATTCAAAATTTAAATAAACTACTTTTTATATTATACCAATTAGTATAGCAAAACATCGTAGCTAATAATCTATATTTTAACAGTATATAAGTATTAAGTTCTTAATTTTATGAGGCGATATTTAATATAATCCTGCATTTTTCCTAGTGTGAGAAATATTACACATTTTCTTTATGCATTCCCTCTTCTCTAATTTATTCACAACCCCTCCAATAAGTATTAACTTCAACGTAAATTACTCATTATAACATCGCCATTGCTCAGACAAACCATAACTTTATAGCCTTCAATCTTGTTTGGTTACAGAGCCATCAAATATAAAATCAGACCTCTTTTGCCACACCCACCTGTCACATCCTTTCTTTCAGAATTTCTTAATAGTTCTCTCTTACATTTAATAATATATTATTTATAACCAATAGAAAGCTAAGGTTTTCATCTATTAAATGACTTATTATATTACACTGCTATCTAAATAGAGAATTATCAATTTCTCTGTTAGTACAAGCTTCATTCCCAATAATATCAACTAGCTTGGATGAATTTGTAAGGTCTCTTATGGTACAGTTAGAAACCAAAAAAATTGTTATCGATATGGAACATTGTATGCTTTTTGCCTGTTATTATTCTGCGTTCATTGCTGCATTATTTAATTAAATAAAATTAATTTAGTGCATTACTACCATTAGTATAAAAAAGTAGAATTGTCATCCACAGGTTACAGCAAGACCTGAGTAAGTACTATATTTCTTGTTTTTCATGTGTATTATGTATTCATTATTATAGAAGTAGCTAAAATGTAAAAATAGGAATATCTTTAGGTTAGTTAAAGCTAGATTAGGTAAAATATATAATTTAATAAAAATGTTTCACGAGGCATGCACGCGAGCAGCTCAGAATAGCTGGTGGATAATGTAATTGGATAGCATAACGTAAGCTGCACGTTCCCCAAGTGATTTACAACTTATAATTGCCCAAATAGTAGTTAGAAACGGTTTAAAGGGCAATAAAAGAATAAACTTTAAGTCTAAATAGACGTATACTGTTACGAGTTTACAGCTACTTAGGATAAACGAATGTAGTTTCATGTTACAATTTGAAGTCATTCTAGAGAGAAAAAATAGGTAATGTTACACAGCGTAAGTCACGTGACGCTGCTGGCGCGTGCGTGATGAGTTTCTCGAATGATCGGGGAAGTCCAAGTGTAATCGAGATGTCCTCTTCTTTAGTATATAAGCCTGGCAGAGAAAGCCAGCGGAAATGAATGAATAGAGAGCAGTAGTTACTTTGAGTTCCGTATAATTTATGATTATGTTAGTTTCGTGCTAGCGAGCCGTAAAGTGTATGCTTTGCTCTCGTCGAGGGCGAAGTTATCGAGATTGTCAATCGTTGTGATTTATAGCATGTATTATAAAAGTTGTTAAGTTTAAAGTGACGAG
>NW_013665794.1:496256-501338 GCF_000517525.1 Limulus polyphemus | reverse complement strand
AGAAAGGACTTGTATCGCTGAAGATCCTCGGAAGGATTTTCTACCAGAAACAAACAAACAAGCAGATATGTAACAGTAATTTCGTTTTATTTTATTTATTTATTTTTGATGGTGGTTACCAGGTTAGTCAAATTGACCAACCTTGTATAGAATTAGGGTAGAGAAAATACCAGATAAAATATAAAGTATTATAGAAAATGAATGTTTGAAATGTATTTAGGAGGTTTTAGAGATTACACAAATGAAATTTGAGATTTTTGAGATGAATAAAAGTATTTTTAATCTTAACATGAAAATCACATTGTACACGGACTAATTCAAAACAAATATTCGATACATTCAAGGACAAATAATTTTTTTTTTAGTTTATTAAAAATATAATTTTGGTATGTGAAAAGGCTTCCTTGGTTGTAAGATGAGCCCTGGATCTCAGTCTAATGGGTGTGCCTATGGGACAAATTCCTTTGCTTCTCTTGGTCAAATAAACCTTGTTTAATTCCTATTTGCAGGTTTTTAAACTGACAATTTTTTATTTATCTTGTTATTAATACTAGTATCCAAAAAAGAAATTATTAACCTGATGACTGGCTGCCAACTTTCTTAGTAGTCAAAGCAAGTCTGAAATCATTACCAAAATTCCAGCGTTTTTGGGTAATCAATTGTTATTAGCAGATATTACGACGTTTAAGCTATAGAATTGAGCTTCATTTGGTTCTTATATGTATCTAGGTATGGGTTCAATGGTCTTTTCTATATTCTCAGCATTTTTTACTTTCAGTTTGTGTAATTCCATTTGAGTTGTTGATTGGTTATCAGAGGTGTAGGAGACAAGTTAGGTGTGTGTGTGTGTGTGGTAAAAAAATTAACGAAACAAAGCTGGAGATGCTGTAGACATTATTTGCTCAAACTACAAACCCCCTATTTTGGCTCCATGATGTGACCTAGATTTACATTTATCTTGTTTGCTGACTTTTTTATGCTCAACTATGGGCAAAGGATTACTTGATATGGTAGCAAACTTTATACACTAATGATAATAAACACAGCTAGTAGCTAACTGATACAGTTCATGACGATTTACTGTAGCTATTGTCTATTTGATCGCATTATTTTGAAATGTAAAATGTTAAGCTGCACCTAGAGATTGTCATGGAGATTTGTTTGAGAATATAGTGAGCATTTATAATTTCTTTGTAGCCAAATCCTCTATATATAATGCATAGCAATGTTGTTTGAACTGAATCTTTACTGTTTAAGGTACTTTTGGCCCGAACATTCTATTATGGTTTTGTGCAATTCCTTGCGATCCTTATTATTAACCATTACCATGGTTCATGATACAGCTAAGCCTAAACTGGCAACATTAGACCTAGTAATATATTTTAAGCTTTAATGTGTACTTTACTGCATGCCTATATTTTTGTTGAGTTGGGTGTGACCTAATGGTTAGTGTGTCTAACTGTTAATCCAAAGGTTGTGTCCTGTTGCCGAAAAATGATGCTCTACAATTTGGGATTGTGGATGCGTTATAAGAGTGATGGTTAAATCCCACTGTTTGATAAGCCTAGTGGTTAGTGTGCCTGACTGTTAATCCAAAGATTGTGTCCTGTTTTCGAAAAATGATGCTCTGCACTTTGGGATTTTGGATGCGTTATAAGAGTGATGGTTAAATCCCACTGTTTGATTAGAATAGGAAAATTAGCAGTAGGTGCTTATGACTAGTTTTCTTTCTAATCTATCCTTTCGAAGGTAGAAATGACTAATGCAGGCATTTTTTATGTAGCTTTGCATAAAATAAAAAAAGCAAGTTATTTTCTTTGTTTCAAATACTTTTCTAAGACGTGTGTAAGTATTTGTTGATAATTGGTATAAGAATGACAGCATATTTATAATTACGAAAAACTATAATATTGAGATTAATTCAAATATTTTTTATGTGACGTCTATGTATTGTTTTACATTTCAAGCATACTTATTTTGCAAAACATCACAAGGTTTATCTATCCCAAATAACCTTTATACTGTTCACCCACTGTGAGAGCAAATGTTGAAGTTAGTTGTACTAGAATAGAATTGTTGTTTAGTCTGTATCTAAATTCATATGTTTTTAAACACTTTTACAAACTTTCATCTTATAAGATTTAATGTATTGAATTTATTTATCTGAAACATCTCTTATAAGCTTTTAGGAATTAAACATTGTCATAATGGTGATACGTAAATTTTTTGGCATTTTCATTATTGAAAATACAAAAAAAATGGCCTTGGTGTAATTCATTTTAAAACCTATACCTTATTTTTATGTGAAAATACATATTCAAGGACAACAACAATATTACCAATTCTTATATGGGAAATCAGTGTTATTACTTTTTCACTCAGAGATCACTTAGATTTTACACATCACCTGTACTCTGAACATTTTATGCTTATTTATTACATTTTCTTTGTGCATGGAAAATATACCATCACTGCAGAAATCTTTCAATTTTTGGGTGATATGATTGCAAATATCTTTCTGAAGTTGCATCATTTGCATTTTTACATTGGATACAACTTTAATATCTTATGATATCTATTTTTGGCACAATTTGGGTTTATTAGCAATTAAGAATTTTAATTGTTTCTTTAATTCAACTAGTTACCATTGAAAAAATAAAAAAGATAAAGTTAAAATAATCATTCTTTTCATAGAGTTAGCAAAACACTATGTTCAACTTGTAATAACAATAAAGCCATAGCATGCCCATTCACTCTTTTCCAGACAATCACAGTTTCTCCTCAATGGGTCAGTCAAAGTTTGCAAAACATAGGTAGCCCATTATGTAGCTTTGCAAAAATCAACCACAGTTGCTCGAGTAAATATAAACTAGTACTACACACCAAATCTTCAGGAACACTATTCCAAATGTTCATATTTGAAATGAAATTTCCTTTCTTTAAGACTGAGTCTAAATCTAGACTTCCAACTTCCTCTTTTCAAATTTGTCAATCCATCAATCATATGACAGTCTATTAGTCTCTTAAAAATTATAAACACACAAAGCTAGTTGTCTCTATTTCACCTATACTGCAGTTTTAGCTGAAAAAAACACATACTAATTATAGCCATAATTTAGGACTGTTATTACAAATACTAAAACATCCGATAAAACTATGTTAGTTGCTATTTGAAACTTAATACCTCATTTTTAACCCTAAAGTATTACAACTCAATCAGATCTTCCATAGAATCAGTTTATTCAAACTCTCTACATATTTAAATACTTAAAGTCTACTTTCATTCTTTAACCTTTCAATTAAAATAAGACTAATAACTAATTAATAACATAAAAGTGAGCTTCTAGCAGACTTGATGAGAAAAGTTTTTTTGTTTGATTTTTTTACAGTATTACAATTTTTCTTGTAAATGAATGGATCCATTACTTATTCAAAATAAACAAAGAAATTACAATTTAGAAGATTAACCATGATGTTTGGAAAAAAATAATTAATTGAGATACCTGAACACCGAGTATAAATTTCTTGTAAATATTATCAAAATATATCTCACAATTTTCTATCAGTGTCAATAAAAAATAGTCATTTATCACAATATTATAAACCTGTTGTTATTACTTCTAGCAAGTCACTATAGAACCTAATTCACTCTCTCTTCATCCCTTAAGTGTCTGGTGTCGTAAGTAATGTACCTGTAAGATTTTATGTATGTATGAATGTATGGGCTGGATTATTTACAATAGGTGTCGGTGACTTGTTGGCAATAAATTTCAACAATGAACAAACAACATACAGTCTACTTGTTTTAAAATAATATATTAAAACAAGTCAAACGTATATACAAATGTTCTTAACAGTGTTGGTTATCACAATTGTTTCCAAAGCTTTACATAATCGTCTCTTTTTCGTCAAAGTCCACACAAACTGGTTCAGTTATGTTAGAACACAATATGACAAGACGAATTATTCTTCTCTACTCTGTCATTACAACACAATCTGTGACAACTTCACTTTTAAGATCACCACTATAACTGTTGGTTACCACAGTTGTATCCAGAACTTTAAATAATTGTCTATTTTGTCGCCAAAGTCCACATAGGTTGGTTCGATTACTTTATAACAGAATTGGCAAGACAAAATTCTGTTATTGCAATACAGTATGTGATAATTTCAGTTTAGAAATCACCACTATACACTCTTTATGGCTAAACTCACAATCACACAGTCTAGATCTATCTGACTATCTATCTATCTTACTAGGTAACTGACTCAAACTACATTTTGGAGGCGTATCTACAGTCTAACTGAGGCCTAGAACATTCCACACACTACAAGATATTATGATGCAATAATACTCGAGAAAACTTAGAATGCTCTAGTAACAGTTGAACTAAACAACATATGATTTGCACAGTTACTTAAACAAACCTGCAATAAACTATCACTTGTTAAAATAACTAAATTTAACACTCGCACTATACTTGAATTAAAACAGTCGTGTATGTCTAACAATAAGCCCTCTTTAATAGAAATATTTACAATAATTTTATACTATAAACAAAGATTGTTTTCAGTTCATGCATAAAGTCTACTCATACAGTCTGCATCAACATTTGTAGTCCCCTTGATGGATTCTCATCACATAGGGCATCTGGCAGGGCTTCACCTTGACTGGATTCCTGGTCATGGTCTCGATCTTGTGTTGCACAAGGTCTGTCTTGCCTGGTCTACCTGTGAAGACATCTACACACTGGCACAGTAAATTTTTTAGGTCTTTCTTCTGCTTGCTAGTCAGTTTTTCACTGATGTTGTCATCTCATCTCCACCCAGTGGTCTTAGGTCTAATAGGTCTTCATCTTCTATTATAAAGTCACCATCTTCTGGTTCTGTGTCTATGACAGCTACACCTGTCTTGTCCATCTGTGTCTCAAGAGCTGCACCCATTAAGTCTTCTTTCCTCTCGAAGTACCTCTTCAACAGATTAGTATGGTAGATCCTGGTCTTTCTGTCCACTTTCATCTTATGTTCCATTCTGTTGGCCACTTCCTGTACTTCAAAAGGTCCTTTCCACTGCAGGGTGAA
>NW_013665794.1:470594-495274 GCF_000517525.1 Limulus polyphemus | reverse complement strand
ATGTTGTCATCTCATCTCCACCCAGTGGTCTTAGGTCTAATAGGTCTTCATCTTCTATTATAAAGTCACCATCTTCTGGTTCTGTGTCTATGGCAGCTACACCTGCCTTGTCCATCTGTGTCTCAAGAGCTGCACCACTGCAGGGTGAGTTTGTTGTTGTCTGTGAGTAGTAAAAGCAAGACCTTCTGTCCGACCTTGAAACATCGATCCTTGACCTTCTTTCCACAGAAGTGCTCTGATTGCCTTGAGCTACATGCAAGCTTTCTCGAGCCAGTCAACAGATCTCCTCCAGTCGGTTTCCGAAATCTAACACATATTGGTATGTGTTCCTCACTTCTGGTTCTTCTTCTCCTGTACACAGTTCTTTCAATATTTGCATTGAACCTTGTACTGTTCTTCTGTACAGTAACGTGAAGGGTGAAAATCCTCTATTGGCTTGTGGGACTTCTCGGTAAGCAAGTAATACTGAATTCAGGAACATGTCCTAGTCACGTGGTCTCTCCTAGCACATCTTCTTCAGCATGCTCTTTAACACTCCATTGACTCTTTCAGAAAGTCCATTACATCTGAGGTTGTACTGGATGATAAAGAGCTGCCACATGCTGATGAGTCCGCACACCTCTTACATCAGTTCTGAAGTAAACTGGGTCCCTCTTTTGGAAAGACTACTCTGCAGAACACTTCTAGGAGGGCTTCTGCCACTCTATCTCCGGCAGTGCTATGGCTTCTCGATAACGTGTCACATGATTGACTACTGTCAGCACATACTGGTTTCCCTTGTCAGATAGCAGGTGTAAAGTCCACAGTTACTCTGCTGAAGAGCTGTTCTATGAGAAGTATCTTACCCAGTGACACCTTGGCTACCTTCCCTCTAGGTACTGTTCTTTGACAAATGTTACATGACCTGCAGAATCTGTCAAAACTCTGATGAGCCCCAGATGATGGAAGTTGTTAGTGATTCTTTCTGCCATCTTCTTTGCTCCTCTCACAATTGACTTGTAAGCCAATTTCATCACTTGAGTCTGGTATTTTATTGGTACTATGATCTGTTTAACTTCCTCAATAGAACTGCCTTGACAGATCCAGTGCAGTACTACCTTCTGGTCCTCTATTCTGTAAGTCCTTTTCCCCTTAATCTTGAATTTGGCTTTCTCCCAGGCACTATTTCAAAGTTTCTGCAGTGAAGGGTCTTTCTTCTGTGCTTCCTTCAGTTCTGTAGGACTAGATTTGAGATGTCTTTTGAGACTTGCAGGGGCGTGATATCTTGCTTCCTTTTCTTTTCTTGAGCTCTTGTGATTGCATCTATGACATGGTGATTGGAAATAGAAATTTGGAAGACCCAGAAAGAAGAAGAAGTGATCACCTTTATTCTTGCTATGGGGAACTTTATCACTATCCCATCAGTCAACACAAACAGATATACCTCGTTCGTCATCTGGCCATCAGATACTAAACTGGTTCTCACTGTTGCACTCAGTGTTTCATCATATCTATACTACCTCATCTGTATGTCTCGGGTTTCAATAATTCTGTCGACTCTTATGATTTATGTAGCATCACCAAAAGGCTTATATAATTTCTGTAGATTTATCTCATTAAATCATCTCGCTGGAAGATAAATACTGGCTCCTATCACCACATACCCTACTTCTTATTTCGTATAAGGTTACGGATTCATATATGATAAATAAAAATATGCCAATTATGCAGTTGATAAAGAATTTGATAAAATAAAACGTTGAACACTGTTTTAATCCTTCTCTTGATTCCCGTTAACCTAATATAGTCGGTCATTCGTCATACTTTGATGTAGTAACTCATTCCACTTTGTCGTATTTCCGGTGGGGCAACGATAAGTCTACGGATTTACAATGCTAAAATCAGGTCTTGGATTCTCCTTAGTAGATACAGTAGATAGCCTGATGCAGTTTTGCTTTAAATAAACACACACCCCTTTGTCTTTTAAAAAAGTACTTATTAAATTAAAGAGAATGTATGTTGAAGAAAACGATTTCTAAAACATTTGCATTATTAGCTATCATTTTACAGCGATAAAGTTTAAGTCCCAGAGTTATGTGAAAAGAAAGTTATCATCCCGAAGCACTTTTATCTTGATAAAATACAAACATAGGGAACATGGTTATTCAATGTTATAAATGAGTTGACGTTATCAACAGTATGTCCAAAACCTAATGTATATCAATTTGATTACCAAACAGAAATGATAAATGTAAACGGAAGTAGTTATTTAACACTACTGAGAAGTTGTTCCGCACAAGGAATGAGCTTGCCTTCCAGTTTCAGAAGCAGGACTAGATATACAGTAGCACAATTAAATATAGTACATAAACAGTATTTAGAAAAGCTGATATAATGTGTGGGGGAGTAATCTTGAAGGTTTGTTTTTCATATTCTTGGGTGTTGAAAGCGTACGTGTGATAAAAACTCAAAGAAAACCTGTTAATTTTTACTAAGCTTTTTTCCAAATTAAACCACAAGATTAATCATTACGATAGCACCATCTATCGAACAGAAAGCTTTATGGGTATATTATCTTCACTCCTGCAGCAAACCAGGATAATAACTGACATACTATAGCGAACAGACAAATCATTATACTAAGCATAATAGTTCAATTAAATCATTATCATGTGTAACACTTTTAATATAACAAATCTGCCTGGGTTGGGATACTTATGAAGTGATTAAGTCTAAAATGTTGAATTAATCAATATTATCAGCAGTTGTTTGGATGTATATTTATCATTTTTTCTTCAAACAAGCAATAGTTGATACTTTCTGATAGTAGTAGATATTAAATAACTCTAAAGTACTAAATAAGTGTACAAATAAAATAAAATCTTTATTCATAGAATGAGTAAGTCTTCACTTAACTGCCCAACGTCTATAAATGGTATTAAAAACTGCAAATAGCTATTGTAGTAGAGAATTGGATTTGAAAAAAATATTTGCACAGAATGAAGACAAAATCCATAACATGTCAAAATAGAGAATCAGGAAGGTACCCCAATTTTCTTTCAGATCAAAATACTAGTGTGGTATCCCACAATCCTTAATTACCTATGCCAACGATCATTACTATTAAACATATTCGAAGGAGAGACACTCCCAAATCGTAATACCTTGTAAAAGGCTCTATACTACTCTTTGGAAGAGCAGGACACTCTCCAAGAAGGATAGAAGAACCTGACACAATAAAATACTAGTTTTACATTTTACTGTATGCATGCATGTTCTAAAGTGAGTATAATTCACTGCCAGGATACATATTCCCTTTAGAAAGATCCAAGAGCTTGCTGAGGTTGTATAAATCCTGGACCTCCTTAAGAATCTGCTCCCCCCCTCACATACACACACACACACACAAAATTAAGCTCAAATGGGATTGCTATGTGTAGCCTTTATTTAAGGAAGAGAATTTGTATAAGTTTATAACTCTTCCACATCCAGCATAAAAGGATATTGAAACCTGTAGATAAAAAAGTTACTAAATAAGTTTATATTCTGTCCTAGTTATATAAAAAAAAAAAAAGAGTACAATATGATATTTCCATTAATCATAATCTCAAATTGATGATCACAACAAAGTTAATATTATTTGAACTTCATCTGGCAAAAAAACTACTTAAGTTTAGTTGTGAACAACACACAAAATGATACCAAGGTGATTACTATTTTCTGCTTATTCACTGCACTTTTTGTCGAGTATAATTATAATTTTTTTTTGACTCCCAGTTGTACATAAATGTAAAAATATATTGCCAAATGCCAATTTTTAAAATACACACCACATTGCTTACAATAACAATCACACAGTTTTATGGATCTTTACTAACAAACGTGTAGTGATATCAAGGTTACTGAAAAAAGTTTAATAGCCACACACAACGTCTTCATTTTACCATATTGGAGAAACACATGTATATATTAACAGTGCCAATTACAATTCTACTGTTACAACTGTATTTTATTAGAAAAAATAATCCTTTTTTTTCATCTTCTTACACTCTCTTTGCAATCATGAGTTAGGTGGGATACTTTCTATGAAAAGTTAGCAAAGTGATGCAAACTCAGAGTTAAAAGATGCCTTCGAAAAGAACATATAAGGCCATGCTGGACTTATAATGCCTTTCTAACAGTAAGTGAAGCCAGCAGCTGCTCTGCTAGTATGTCTACAAATGGATTCTAATATCAGTTAAAACTTAACATTTTTTAAGCATACTTCTAGTTTAAGAATATTTTGTAATGGAAAGGGTTGTTACATACCCTACTCAAAATCTATCACTGTTTGTTAGTATCACACTACCTACAAAACATTAAACAATGTCAATGTATTTCTTCTTGATACTTTTTGTTATATACTCATATTACCTTATGAGATCTTTACACAAATTTGTTGTTATGGTAAAATGTCCAATGTGTAACCAAAAATTGAACTAAAGTACAGCACCAAAACTGGAAAATAACTGTTACTTTCAAACCAGTAGAAAAAAAAAAAAAAGAGAAGGAACAGTTACGAATTACTTGGCAAAATATTTTTACATGTTTTGTGGACTATATATTTACCTTAAGAGATGATATTTGCTTTTAATTGTTTCACATACTTTAATCTTCAACACAGGTACATTTCTTGGTTATTCATATAATTTTATTCCATCTATGTATAGCACTTCTGCACACAGTCACAAATTTCTACAAAATCAAATGGATAAATGAAAAATTGGTGTAAATTTTCTTGATTAAGCTTCCAGTACTCAGTGCATCAAATCCAGGCCAGCTGCATTGGTCCCTCCCCACCATATAACTATGCTCGTGTTAAAAAAAATACACATTTTCAATATTTTGATTTTTTTATTTAACTTGAATAATGTTTTTCTGAAGCTAAAAGTACAGTACATGTATACATACAGAATCTACTTCTATATATACATTTCTATTTTTACTACAGTGTTAAACAATATATAATAATACATTTCTCTTTCAATCATTTTTGTAATCATTCAATTTACTTATTATATATCAATGAAATTATCAATCAACAAATTCTTTTTGGAAGAAATATTACATTTTCGATTAATATTTCAATTTCTAATAAAAATTCTCTCTCTCTTGTCCTTGTTTAAAAACAAACAAAAACTTAAAAAATATTTTATAAAGTTTTGATACTACCATTCATTTTTAGTGCATAAATTAAAACTAACAAATCAGTGTAAATAAGAAAGGAAATGTCTAACCATCTAACTGAAACAAAAGAAAGGCTTTTTCTACAAGTTGAAAACTGATATACAATCAAAACCAATACTTCTCAAAAATCTTTAAAAAGCTGTAACAGATCGTTTTAATACCAAAAATTACAGGATCCTTGCATTTGTTAAAATTGATAGCAAAAACATAACAATGAGCATTACAAGTTGCACTACACAAATATTGCTCTGCTACTGGTAAGGTGAGTGTTTAAATATTGTCAAAAAAAAATCTGGAATGTCTAACAGAAATAAAAAAATAAATTTTCATAGATATATCATTTACAGTATATGTACATATGTGTGTGTGTGTGTGTTGCATGTATTATATGCTGTAATTACAAAGGTATATTCAATATTATTTTGCTTTTTTTAGGTTCTTATAAACAGTTCTATATTTCCATAGTTATTTACTAGCTGAATAACAACCTTAAAACAACAAAGATTTCTTTACCACTTTATCATTTGGATCATCAACCCAACAATAAATCTTTACTTTCACTTATGATAAGTACTTCATGTTATACAACTTCCCTGATTTTTTTATTTACAATGAAATAATTCTTTAACTCTCAGCCGACTGCTAAAAAAACAACCACATTTTACAGGACACCAGCAATATTGTATTTAAGTAATAAGGCTATAATTTGATAACTATGAATAAAATCACAGTTTTTAATCTTAGCATTAAACTATGAATTACAGAAAATGTGAGTACATTACTTTTATAAATGTGAATTAGCATAACTGTATAAAAAGCTTTCAAAATGTACAAGGATCAGGTTGCCTCTCTCTCCTTGCCTTCTCGGCCAGTTCCTCCTATCTCTTTGCGTGCTGCATCACGTATGGAGGATAACGTCTTGTGAAACCATGTATTTCTGGATGCTTGCAATTCTTGAAGAGCAGAATTCAGTTGATGGGTTAAATCCTAACAACAACAGTGAAAAAATAATTATTCAATTAGCATAAAATAAAAAATCATGGGCAAAAATATGAAATAATCAATATGTCATTATTATAGGATATGTTTCAATATTAAACTAATCTACATTGTCATTTTAAGGTGTGTGTAAGAAAGGGTATCATAAAAAAGCATTAATTGCACCAATACAGTACTTAAAATAACATGAAAAATGTGTATGCAATTTGAAAAGTAAGCATTATGGATTATAGAAATAATTTTAGCATATAAAAAAAAAACAATCAGACGTAAATCCACTTCTTGTATAAAGATAATAGATATTATTTGAAAACAAAGCAACTAATTTGAAATCAATCAACTTACAGAATAGTTTTAAATTTGTTTTTATTACAATGCACACAATTTACTTAAACACAGCGTTAGGACCCTGGCAAATATGGTGCTGATTTGCTTTAAATTTCCAAAGATGTCAAAAGAAGTGAAGACTAGTGTTAAATGCAATGCTTGTTTTTTAGCTCACCTTGCTTTATAAATAAGGGTAAGCTAAATAATTCATAAACTTTAAGGATTTTACCGTTAAAATAAACTTACAGAAAGTTTACACTCATCTATGGTCATCATTACAAAATTATCTTGTTTATAAAATGTTTATTAGGAAATTCCGTCATCAAAATTGGAGACAAAAAATGTTTGATATGGAAAATTAACACAGCTTTCAAAATTGATAAAAAAAACTTATCATTTACTGACTTTGCAGTAAAAAACAGGATATATACAGTATATATATATATTAACACCTGCCAGCAAGTCATCCCAGCATCGTTTAGTACTGAGCCTAAGATGGTCAACAGGAGGGATCATTCCAGAAACCAGTGATTTAGGGTTACTTAAATAGATCTCAATGAATGAAGCTTGGCACAACTAATAAAACTAAAAAAAAACAACTAAATGTTAATGAAAATAAGACATGATGAAATCTATATGGATTATACAATGATGGTACCATACTCAGCATTATACTATCCTTCTTATATTTACTTTCCACTGTAGAAATGGCATTTTTAATTTGAGAAAATCATCTTGTAATGCATCATGAATCTCAACCTCATCGTTGCATCTTTGGGCTTTACTGTGGTGCTAGTTTGACACAACTAAAGATTTCTTATATATATATGATTCCAATCCCCTGTTTTGAAGATAATGATACTATTGTGCCCACTTTTTTATATTTCGTGTCAAGCCAGTAATCAATTGACAAATCTCCGATTCAGCTTGGGATATCTTCAAATAAGGTCTTTCATCATCCGATCTGGTCCCATGGTTTAGCTTAATCACTTCATTTAAATCATCACATTCACAACCACACCCTGAAGCATTTCAAGCATGCTTCACTGCTACACTGTTTTACTTTAAATTTATAAATTGACTTTCATGGTCTCAGGTTAGGCCACAAGTCTGGTCCAGTAACCTAGACCTCAAAAATATTGCCAAACATCTCCTTTTTGTCTAATCAAAACAATACAAACCTTTCTGCAATGACTCATTTTTTATGGATCCACATCAAGATGCCGGTCTGGCTTGTGCTAAAAAAAACTGTTATGAATTCTGAAAACACTTATTTGAAGCTTTATATAAAACTGTACTAATTATATGGACTGTTCATAATATATAATAACTTAAGTCCTTAAAAGAATGATATAAGAAAGATCATCAAGACAATGACACAAATCATCAAATTATAACAGCCTTCCTGAACAAGATCTTTACCTGATTTTTGCATTCTGTTTCAACCAGAGCTAACTTGGTCTGAGCAAGTTCAATTTCTAGCTCCCTAATTTGTTTGTCTGTGTCCAATAATTTAGTAGTCTTCCCAGAAGAGTAGATCTTCTTCTGACACCTTTGCCTGAAGATGTCTTGACTTTCCAAAAGCTTAAAGCACTGATCACAAGTCTTCAGTGTGGTCTATTTGATCAAAAATTGTGGTTAGTTTTTCCAAACTAAGTAGCACTTAGAGCTACATTTTGTCAGTAAAATTTGTGTTCAAAAGTTGCATATAGCTTGTGAAAGTTTGTAATTAAACAATCATAATAGTAATTATTTAATACACCGTTTAAAAACTATTCACAAGATATAATACGGGAGTATCTATATATTATCAATTGCAACTGTTTTACATGGGAAAAAATTACATTTAAGTAATAGGCATCAGAAACAATAACTATTACCTTTAGTTGTTCAATTGCTTCTTTATTGGTATTCTGCTCTTTCTCTAATCTAGTGCTTAGCTGGGTACAGATCTACAACAAATAAAAAATATGACAGTTTATGTGAAAATACCGAAAGTATATAAATAAAGGTATACCAAACACATCAAAAGTATCAGTAAGCAATGTTACATACAAGTAGTAAAAAATATCTGACCAAGGCTGACGTAAGAGAGATGGCCAGGGACACTCCTGAAGATACTGGAAGAGTGGAAACCAGGACTGACCCAGCAAATATGATGCCACCAGTAGCACTCCACAGAACAATGAGCAAATCAGTACCAGAACCTTACAAAGCAGATAAATCAGAGAGAATGCACAAAGATGAAGACCCATCCAATTCTGGCTGAGAGCATCTACTCCCAAAGCCAGAAGATGAGGCACTGGAGACCAGAAGTAAGAGAACTGAGCATTCCAGTATGTGGCAAAAGCATCAATCTATGATGTCCCTAGACAAGAGCATGATCCAATGAAAAACTTGAGGATGAAGCATCCATTCCATAGCAAGAGCTCTGTTTGGATGAGATAACTGATCAGCCACTAGATTCATTACCCGTGAAACATGACAAGTAAGGAGAACAATCTGGTTGTGTGCCCAAAGAAGAATATCCACTATTCAAAAACAAAGAGATCTGGAGTGAGTGACCCCTTGCTTTGAAATATGTGAAGCTACTGTGGGATTGTCCAAATGAAGCATTACCACTTTACCTCACAATAATTTGAGACCCTGAGTCATAGTTCGTGGAACTGCTAAAAGTTCTAACAGATTGATGTGGAGAGAAGCTTCCTCTACTATCCAATCTCTGAAGAGAAGCATCTGTGAACAGATGTATCTCTGGCCATGGAGGTGGTAGAAGGACATTTAATGTTCTGTTGTCCCTGTTCAACTACCACCAGAGGTCCAGCAAACTGGAATCTGACAGTCTCACTGGACAATCCAGCATACATGTGCAAATGTTCCACTGGTCTCATAACGACCATTGAAGGGCTCTCATATGGGATCGTCCTAAAGGAATGAGTGGTTCTAAGGATGCTCACATCCCCAAAAGAGATAGAACTGTGCATGCTGGTGGAGAAGGAGACAAATGTATTTGAAGGACTGCCCATTCCATAATCTGAAGGCATAGATGAGAAAGTTGGGCCTCGCTTACTCTGGAATTGAGAAACACCCCTAAATGGATGAGGTACTGTGTGGGAGTAAGAACAAACATCTCCTTTTTAATAAGAAACCCAGCTCTCACAGCATCTGATAACAGAGTTTGAGTGTGCAGTTCTGCCAAATGGCAGGAATGGGCGAGAAGAAGCCAGTCATTCATATAATGGTGAGTGTGAATGCTGAGGGAGTGAAGACGATGTGAAAAAGCTCCGACTCTCCTGCAAAAAAATGTATGGAGCAGATGCAAGGACTAATGGTAGTGCACAAAACTGGTTGTCCTGTGCAAAACAGAAATAGTGCCTTGAAGACTTGAGGATCAGGATATGAAGATAAGCATCTGCGACAATGAACTGAGAAGGCTAGAGGAAGAGATTGAGACGAGAAAGATCGATGACCAATCGTCAATCACCTGCTTTATTCAGTACTACAAACAGCAAGGAATAAAAACCCTTGAGAGAGAGGAGATGATGCATTCTATGGCCTCTTTGTGCAGAAGATCCTGGATGGCTTGTGTTGACAGTTGGAAGTAAGAGGGTACTTGGAGAATCGAAAGCCAACTGGTATGAGTGACAGAGGAGGAGGAGATGTGAACTAAATGACCAGTCCACTTCTGAGACCTTGAATAACCCACTAATCTGTGGTAAACGTCTCCCATACTAACACAAAACCTCCGAGACAAGACACCACAGGACCTGACCCCATAAGGTAGTCACCAACACTGAAATCTGCATTCCACCTTGGAGGAGGATCCCCACTGGTAAGGTCAAAATTGCCTAGTGTTCCAATGGATTACAGCCCTGAAGCAGGAGGTCTGG
The DNA here is from genome assembly GCF_000517525.1 of Limulus polyphemus. Classification (NCBI taxonomy): domain Eukaryota; kingdom Metazoa; phylum Arthropoda; class Merostomata; order Xiphosura; family Limulidae; genus Limulus; species Limulus polyphemus. The sequence continues at coordinate 484,853 of NW_013665794.1, read as the reverse complement.
AAACTTGAAAGGAAAATGCAGTAAACCATCCTGTAGAAGAACTTTGGGACAGTCAAGAAGCCAATGTAGAAAGTGAAGAATGTAGACAGGCCACATCTACTCAAGATTCCATGAAGTCTGGAATTCCCACAAAAACAGACTGTCTGAGAAAAGGAGCTTCTCTGAGATCTCCAAGGGCTGATGTAGGAAGGCAAACTCTTTCCAGTAAGGCATCTCTCTCCAAAAGATCCTAGCAATAAACCAACCAAAGGAGAGAGCAGAAGCTGATAACCTGACCAAAGTTGAAGTCAATAAATAACTACGATCCTCCAAAAATTGAGCAGGTGATCTATGATAGGCCTCAGACAACAGTTGCAAAGATGATAAAAAAACGTAAAACTGTTGTGAGTGACAGATGAATTCTCGAAAACTGAGATTGATTAAGATGAACAGTAGCATCTTGTCTAGAGCCTCAAACAGAAAGTAGAGGGTCTAACCTCTGAAGAGTCCAAATAATGGTTTTCCAAACAACAGAAAGCCAGGGCATGCTTATCCAATAAATGAGGAGGACAAGGCATGGCAGCACCCTCCCTCAATTGATCTGCAAATCTCCTTGCATGCACAGCAATGTCTGATGAAGGTGGAAGGACCAGGTAATCAGACAAACCAGTTTCTCCAATAAAGGTGAAGAGCCATAAGCTACAGGAGAAATACTCAAAAGATTACAAACATGGTGTAGTAGTTGTAAAAAGGGTGCACAAGACGAAATGTCCCTCTGAAGTTCATGAGTAGCTGTCTGAGCAAAGGAAGCTACTGAAAAAAAATTTAGTCTAAATACTAACTAGTCTGCCCTTGAACTCCCATAATCTCAGCCTCAGAACCAATAGGAGAAAAAGCATCAGACTGCATGTAAGACTACCTCTCTATATATAAGGGTGGTAGAGGAGGAGCATCAGGGGTGACTCCATGTCTGAGACGTGAACAAGAGTATTCATATTCGAAAAATGACTCCAAAATATTTTTTTTTATTGTAAAATCAAGAAAATAAACAATAAACTCAAGCCCCACAAAAAAGGTCCAAAATAATTCAAAAGTAAATGAGGGAGATGTAGTAATAGTGGTGACGAGAAATCCGCAGTAAACACTGAAGGTCGTCTTCATAATTTTTGCCGTTGAGATAAAGTGAATAAGAAAGAATAAAGGGGGAGCTTATATACAGATTGGGTACAGAGGGCGCATTGACGTAGGTAGAGAAAAAGTAACAATATTAAAATTGTTATGGACAACATAGTTAGGTGTAAAGACTGGAGCAAGTGAGGTAGAATTCATACCAATGCATGGATGAGCAAAGAAGTGAACCTTTTGTTGGGATAAAAGCTAAATTATGAGAGGAGATAAGTGTATTTTGGAACTGATGTCTGATAATGCGAGAAAGTTTAAAGGTTCTCTTCAACAGGGAGAGAAGTTCCCAAAGTATAACCAGGAGAAGCAAATAATCAAATTTGTCCTCTACATTCTCGACTTAAAATGAAGGGAAGGAATGCCTGAAGAAGGGAGTGGAGCTGAAAGTCCTAGCTGCAAAAGGGAACCCATTACCCTATGCACGATGGCCATCACATCAGCTTCAGTCAATGTTCCTCCATAAACCATAGTTGATATATAACCTGTGTGAGGAAATAAGTTAATTACACATGTAGTAGATGCTACATGAACTAGTGAGCTCATAGTCTGAAAGAAAAGAAAATTAAATTAAGTAAACATTGCAAGTCTTGTTAAATTGAAAAAGAAAAAATACATCTGATGTGGTCAGTACCGAGGAAAATGATAAAGATTCACAAGTGCAAAAGCATACAGGGAGTTTGCATGCAAGGAGATATGTTTCCCTTCTATTGGTGGAGGGCTTTTGCTGCATAATTAGGTGGGAGTTGTCTAAAGGCTAGTGGCATACAAGTCTCTAAGGCAGCCACATGGGGAAAAAAGTTTAACTGTGTGAAGAAGTGTTGTATCCTCTTTGAACATAAATTTTCAGGTTCTTTTATTTTAAAAAATTAGATACATACATGGTATTGAAAATAATTACAGAAATGGTTAGGTTAAAGGACTAAAAGACCAATTCTATGGGCATGCCACTCCTTTATCATATGAACACAGTTACAAGGTGATAGTTTAAACTGTGACTGACTGTCTGAAATACAGCACGAAAAACATGGAAAAACCAGTTTTGGCTGGTCGAGCATACTACATACAAAAGCTGTATGCAAGACTCTGAAGAGGGTACATGAAATTAGCACTTTTAACAATAGAAGTGTTTGAGATACAAAACCAAAACCCTCCAAAATTGGTAATATCTATTTATGGATATGTTCTTTACAAGACAGGTAACAATTGAATACAGGTCTTGCCAATGACATTACTGTAAATACAGGTGTGAATGTTACCTCAAGAATAAGAAGATATACTCTGGTACAGTTGTCTCAATGGACATGTAACTACTTGAAAACTACTACTGAGAAAATGTAATGAAAGAAAGAGGTTGAAATAGGTACTGTACCACAAACAGTGGAATGTGCAAAGTTGGATGTATGTGCTTTTTACAAAGAAATTCAAGTTTGTATTGTTCAACGACAATTTGTTTAACAACATAGAAGATGAGAGTATTATAGCTAATGTACAATATCTACAGTGAAGCATAGTGTTGGTGATTTATATAAAACTGATGGCACCCTGACATCTAACAAGTACAAGCAGATTCTGATCCAGTATACTATTTCTTCAGAAACATGATTCATTGAACAGGGATTCATCTTCCAGGAAGATCAGGACCACAAGCATACCGAAAATGTGATGAAGCAGTAAGCTGATAGTAAAGAGGCCAATGTAATACTCGCAACTATGTCTTGGCCTGCACAAGTGCTGTGAGCATTCTTAAGGCTCTATGGGCTTATTAAGATTGAAAAGGTTTGTCAATGGTGGAAAACAAAGTTAGCTATATTATGAAGAGTAATACATGACCAATAATATTTTTCTGATTCAATAAAAATATTCTTAATAGAAATACTACCTGTTTGTACTCTGATATGATAGCAGTATTCCGAGAAATTTCTGTCTCAGTTCGTTGGAGTTCTCGCCGACACACCTCTTTCAGCTGCAAAGTCCATAAAAAATAATTATTATTCACATTTTGTAGTTTTAATCTTTGTATAAAATTTTAACTTGAAAAAACAAGTTTCAGCACACAGAACAATTATATCAATACTAGGGATGCATGGGTACCCAGTCAGATATTGGGCTACCCGGTAATACTTGGCTCTGGCCGAGTGTCTAAGTTAAAAACAGCCTATTCTGGGTAATTGAAAATGGCATCTAAGCCCTAATCTTTGTAGCAATTTATACAGTACTGAAAGTTACAGTCAATAATTGGTTTAGTTAAAAAAACGTGTTCTGAGCAACAAAGACTGACTCCCCGCTGAAAGCTGGGGATTCAGAGAACAATAGAGGTTAATAACAGGCATGGCTTGAGAAGTGGATTTCTGGGGTAAGGTGGGGGTTTTGAGAACAATAGGGGTTAGGGTTTGAGAAGTTGGGGCTAGGCATTAATCAGAATAATGATTCTAAAACATGTCAACATCACTGTTTCTGCATTTACTTTCACTGGCCTCACATTTGGAAGTCAGATGATGCTCAATTTCCCACAATGGCCAGGATACCAAGGCATTATCTCTCCGCACCTCCGAACAGTGTAGACAGTAAACGGGCTTTTGGCACCACTGGCAACATTATCACACACGAAAGGTCAAGGCTTTTATCCGAAAACGCTGAAATGCTACTGTTCCTCAAGTACAATATAAACAAATTTCAAAAATACAGGCATTTTGCAAAATGGTGTGTAAATTTTTGTTAGTTAATTTTGAAAGTTGAAAGTAAAACTATAAAATTTTATTGGTGATTATTCAGTTAAATGCAATAAACATCAATTTTGTTTTTGTTTCTAATTTTTGTGTATGTTTTTTTTTGGGGGGGGGACCTGGTCCCGGTTAACACCCAGCCCCAGCAGAGGCTTAGTGGCTGGGTACCCAGATCTAGTATTAGACCAAATTTTACTACCCATGCATCCCTAATCAATACCAAAGCAATTCTCACTGCAGCTGCAGTAAATTAGAAAATATATACTTATAAAGAACTTTTTGGTTACATGCAAAGGGTTCATATAAAATCTTTTAAAGCAATTCAGTTAAGAGGCAACACTCCCTTGAAAACTGAACCAACTGATTTGTACTTAAAATCACTTGCAAGTTCCATAATAAATTGATACATTGTGAGGATCTCTCAAAAAAAGCCTGAGGTAAAAAGTCATGCTCATGGGGCAAGAGTACAAAAAACACTACAATCAAATATCATCGCACAGCACTTGAGGTTATTAAATGGCCTTGATCTTAAATCATATGAATTAAAATTTAATTCTACATATGATATAAACATAAATACAGTAGAACATCAATATTCCATACTTCTTAAGTATGTGAAATTGAATTTTATGTAAAAAACAAACTCTTTCAATGAGAAAAATTGAGAAAAAGTAATAAAAACAATGCAGATCAAAAGTTGTAGCTTATAACTGATAAAAAACTAATATCGACAATGAAAATCAAAGATGTAGCTTATAACTGATAAAAACTAATATTGACAATGAAAATCAAACTTGAAAGCTTATAACTAAAGAAAAACTAATACAAACAGTGAAGGTAAAGAGTAAAGACTTACAAGGAATAAAAATTAGCAATATACACACAATGCAGACAAAAAGTTAAATAAATAAAAGGTTATAACTAATTATAAAAGTATTCTGCCTAGTTAATATTAGAAATCCACAAAATTCTGTCTATAATATGCATTATAACATTTTAGTTACTGTATTTGTAAAGCACATCAGGTATGTATATATTCAAATTGCAGCATATTGGAGGTGAAACATATGCAGTTGATGTTTAAAGAAAATTAACATTATACTGTACACATATATCATAGTATGTCACCAAATAAACTATGTAAACTACAAACCAATGTAGTTTGGTGTAACTGTAAAGTACAAGTTTATAAAAACTTGTATCCAGTGATATTGCTAAACTATTTTAGGTAAAACACGAATCTAACTTAAAATGAAAAATCTATTTAACATTTGATCAGCATTATCATTCAAATGACAATTGAACAGCTTTTTTTTCTAAATTATTCTATACAAACTACATAAACTTACCTAAAAAGCTCTTACAATTACGACATATTCAAACTGTAGTAAAAAAAAAGGAACAATATTCTCCTGTTAAAACAAATTAAGATTAGGGGAGAAAACCTGAACAGGAATTAAGCAGTTTACTTTTATCATGTGTGCCACTAGAAATAGTTTTCATCATTCTTATTATTTCTGTGAAAATAAATATAAATGGTGATTTATAATTACAGTACACTAGTAGATTGACTTTACTAGAATATCTGTACAATTAACATTTCATATAACAATTAATATTTCATCCCACAACGTTTATTATCCTTTTGTTTTATTGGTTCATAAACTAATTAACTTAAATTATGTGGACTTATGAAAAAAGATATAGCCTAAGAAATATTTACAGCAGTCACTTAATCCTCTGTATTGTATTTAGGCTTCAATCATAAATGTAGACTTCATCTCAATAAAAAACTCGCTTATTTCTTGCAACTTTTTTTTTGCCTATCATCTTAAGTGTAGAATAATATGAAAGACTTCTTTTCAAATAACATAAAACAGTATATAATCTGGCCATCAGTTAAAATCAGGCTGAGGACGTGTTCCACGAGTTTGACAGTCTACTACTTAGCCTCTTGAGTTGTTTACTTAAAAAAGTTGTTTATCATCATCATCTGACCTGGCCTACTTCTGTCTCCAGTCTTTTCTTTTCTTCTTCAGCTTCGTTCAATGAAGTTTTAGCTATGAGTAATTCTTTTGTCAGGGTTTCAGCCTTGTCTTCAGTCTGTGATCAGTTCATATACAGTGTTATTTTGTGAAAACATTATTCTTTATATAGAAGTGCCTTATGTCTTCTAGAATAACTAACAATCTTACTTTGCTGTTATTATAAGAAATGAAGAAATATAGTTTTATTCTATGTACACTGAAATGGCATTTTACCAGATAATTTCTATTTAAATCCCAATTAAAGAGAAAACTTATTACTTAGATTAAACAAAATACTCACTAAACAGTCGTCTTTATATTAGAAGCAAATTATGAAGTGTTATACTGCAAGATTGCCACAAAAAGGACTTGCTTTACTACTCAAAACATTCACTCTTTATGATTTCAAGAAGTGAAATAAATATCCATTAAAGTCATCAAATGACTTAAAATATGTAATAAACTTCAACATTTTAACCCATTCATAGCTGGCAAAATAGCAGCCATTCACACCTATAAAGCATCTACCAAAAACACACACTTCTGGTTAAGGTTTCTTTACAGATTACTAATAATTACTAATAATTTAAATTTACAATGTATCTTAGCCATAGAGACAACAGGAGAATGGGTCAAAACACTTTATATAACAGGGTTCTATTTCCTCCTGAAATAAGAAAAACAGGAGACAAAAGTAACTTGAAATGAATGTGAATCTTTCAAAAGTGAAAATGATAACAATAAGATAGGAACTTCCTGTAGAAAATAGAACAAAAAAGGACAGCCAGGAGGATTAGAAGATTATTGACTTTGTAAAAAAGATTATATTACATTAGAAAGCAATAAAGAAGTAAATACAAAATCTAAAAATTCAGTTTGATATATACTGTATAATACATGAATGAGCTCATTTGGAAGGAAGGAAGGAAAGCAACCAACCATAAATTCCTCCAAAACAATTAATCACCTCATTGTTCAAAACAATAAGGTTGTTAACTCTTAAAGGGCCTAAGTAATTCAAGGAATTGTAACCTATATGTTCAAAAATGTAAATTCCAAAAAAATATTAAAAATAGCCAGAGTGGGCCTCAAATAATATCTACAAACTAGTCTCAATAGTGCTTCATTTATATCTTTCTTATGTACAAGGATATGAATATATCAGTCTCAATCCTTATAGTAATGATTAACTAACTGAAAATGCGACAGATTTTTCTTTAACTACATAGAAAAATTGGGCATATTGCACAAAGTTAAAAAAAATGTTACTTCATGAAAAAAGCTTGAACTTAATTGTCACATGGCAATTTCTATTATTCATAAGCAAATGAAATTGCTTTTTCTTGAAAATTTAAACATCACAAATTGATAGAACACTAACAATAAAAAATAATAAAAAATGATGTTAATATTAAAAGATACTCAATGCTTAATTATTTGCATACATTTTATTTTGTGTATGTACAAAAGCTATTTTATTAACATACATATATTACTACAAAAGGGGTTCTCAAATGGTCTGTTTAAAAATACAAATACTACTGCAATCTCTGTCACATTTACAGCTTTTATTAGAATTCTTCAATAAACTTTATTCAGTGTCTCCTACCATCTTTAATCATAATCAGCTTATGGTAAAAAAACTTATGAACAAAGCTGAATAATTTAATTTTTATCACTAAATTTATGAAGGTCTCTTCAGCAGTAAAGGTAATGCTTAAATTTAAACCAATTTGTTGTAAAATAACCAAGGGGTACTTACAATATCAAGATCCTTTCTTAGTTGTATTTTACTTGTAACCAATTCATGAGCAAGATCATCATTCTCTTGTTCCAGTCGCATGTTGCTCTCCAACAGACATTTATTCTCACGCTAAAATATGAATGTGACATAATGTTTACAAATTTTTTTGATAAAAAGCAACAAGTAATAACCTGAAAGCAACTACAGAGAGATAACCATATTTCATAAGAACATCTAGGTCTCATGATGCCCTACAAAATTACTTCCTCCACCATCAACCATGCTCATCTAATTGTTATGACTACATATTTATTGCTCAATACCACAACTTCCACCTTATTATAACGAGCTTCTGCAAATGAAAGTTAGGTCAATCTCAAACTATACATCTTAAACTTTCCACAGAACCTTCATGGCAAGTGGACATCAAATTCCAAGACCATGTTAAAGCAGACTAAATGCTAAAATAATGTCCATTGGAAATGCATTAGAGAACTTGAAAGCTATGTTCTCTATAGAAATTCCAGTTTCTTTTTATACCTTTCTTATGAAAATAACTACTGATTTTAAGATTTAGCTGAAATATTGTGAACTTTCACCAACTTCAAATCCTTGTTAATTATCTTCTTAACCCTTAACAACCCAGAAGCATTATACCTTCTTCAACTTCTGAATTTGTTTTCATATAAATTAATAATTTATAAATTTCACCACAAACAATGATAACCACAAATGTTTCTGAATATAAATGAGATTTTTATTTACAATGAAATAAAAACCACAAAATGATATAGTTATATACTATGACATTATGCCTGTAACTGTAGGCTTGAAAGCCAGGTATCACAAACACTTACTGGCAATAATACTATAACAGGTCTAAAAATGCTAGTCCAATTTGCTGCGAGGAATTCTGTAATAAAATTATCTACATACTGTTAAAACTAATACAAATAGATATTATTAGTTTTATTATTCTTACTTACAAAAGTTAACTCTGTAATTCTTTTAAAAGTTGTGTACAACTGTTTCATAAAAGCACTCTCACTAATTCCTAAATTTATGCTGGATAGTCTTTCGTGATCTTCCATAGTTTAAAATTACCAGTAGAAATTTTTTTAAATCAAAAAATGACTGCCAAAATAATTACTTCAGCAAAACACATAAAAAAAGGGAAACTAATAAATTTACTGCTTTTACATGGCAAACAAAAGTTCTAATTTTCCTATACTGAAAATGTATTTCCGATAAATACTTACTTCCGTTCACAAGATTAGCTATTCTCATTCAGCATTACCCTCTGTATGCGAACTTCTTTACACATGCCACAAGCCTTCTGCTCCCCCCCATTGGAATTACTATATTCCAACATGTCTCTCATGTAAATCATCATGTGTCATCTTTGAACCAATAAAAGCATGATATGCTCACATGATGTATGTGACTCCCTCTAAACTCCTCTACTGAACCTTCACTTCGAAGTTTGGCAGAAGGTGTGAGCACTGGAGAAGTAGGAAGTATGAGTATAGGAAAATTATAACTTCCAATACGGTACTTACCTCCTCTCACAAGATTAGCTGTAACCACACATTGAGAAGGAGTTGGGACCGGTGCGAGGGAAAGAAAGAAGTACCCCCAAAAGCATCTGAAGGATACCCCTCACAATAAGAGATATAGATCAGAAGAGAAGAACCACACCACTTGTGAGTCAGGTATACTCTTCACCCATGTGTGGAATGTATATGACCTAAGGTTGGAAATTGAGAGATGTAAAGTGGCTAGGGCACGGTGGACTATACTCTATAAGTCAACTACATCTAAAATCTCCTTGCGGAGTACCGACATCCACATGAGAGTAGGATGAGGATCATACCATCTTCAACTCAAACCCAAGAATCACGGATTAAAACTCGCACTGATTTCTGGGTATGACACGAGGATAATCTCAGATCTATCGATCCAGGAATTGACATCCGATATTGAAAGGATGTCTATTGCATGGAATCAACTGCCGCAACTATGGCACAGGCCAGCATTATCCAAAGGCAATAACATCCCCATGAGAAGAGAACAAGGAACAGTCAAGGATAGAACCGTAACAATCCTACGTACCACCACTGTGACCCACAACACAGGTGGAGTAATTGGGGGATGATGATAGACAACCTGAACTCGTGTGAAGACTTATGGTAATTGGTTCATTCTAATCCGAAACCCCTTCACAGGGTACCAATATCCACGTGAGAGTAGGATGAGGTCTCCCAATCAAAGGGGTGGAACACAATTTCAATGGCTCAACTCCAGTGTTTATGTAAACGATATCAGTAGGCCAAATCATCCAGTAAGGTAATGTCTCAACTCCAGTGTTTGTGTAAATGGAATCAGGAGGCCACGTCATCTCATAAGGTGATGGCTCAACTTATGTTGTTGTGTAAATGTTATCAGGAGGCCATGTCATCCAGGAAGGTGACAGCTCAACTCCTGTGGGTGTGGAATTTGTATCAGGAGGCCACATCAACCAGTAAGGTGATGGCTCAACTCCAGTGGTTGTGTAAATGGTTTCAGGAGGCAACATCATTCAGTATGGTGATGGCTCAACTCCTCTGGAGGCCATGTCATGCAATAAGGCAATGGCTCAACTCCAGTGGTTGTGTAAATGGTATCAGTAGGCCACATTTTTGAGGAAGAAGACGGCTAAACTCCAGTTGTTCTGTAAATGTTATCAGGAGGCCACGTCATCCATCACTGTGACAGCTCAAGTCCTCTGAAGGCCACGTCTCATCTACACCAGCAGAACACCACCTGTCTACTTTCAACTGAATGGTTATAGCCCTTTATTTGTGAAATTCATTCAGGAGGGTGCCTCCATGGTCAACTATCTCAGTGGTTTAAAACTAGAAAGTGGTAAGGACTCCCATACTCCACTGGAGGAAAGGAGGGTGACAATGCTTAGGATATTTCAGAGGAACATCATCACTGGAGATGGTGCAATGGGTGACCACAAAAGCATATTTTGAAAAGCAGACAATACTGAGTTATTCACTTGAGGCATGGCAGGGATAGGCAGCAATACCCTACTGCTTTACCTATGCAGTCCATGCATGGTACAGTCTGGGATGGGCATGTTTATGAAGCAAAATATCATGAGGTTATTCACCATCAAGCAATCTTGTGGAACACCCTATCTCGACAGTGAGCATGGGAAGTCATGGAAAGTAAAGTGTGAGTCAACATGGCTGTACGGTATGAATTTACAATTACAGAATACCTGGTCAGGCACCATTCGCCACAGAGCAGGATCCATGTGATAAAAAGGGAGATAAAAGCACCTGAAAAAAAAGAATGAATAAAACCTATCAGTTAAAGTTGCACCAAAGTCTGGAGAATAACCACATGTGGTAAACGAAACCCCGACAAAGAGGAAAGTCCAACATGATGAAGATAGTGGGAGATGAATGTACTGCGAGTGGTCCACATGCTGGACAGTTGAATCTCGTCCATCAGACGATGAAGACAAGAAGTGAGGGATAAAACGAGATGTTGGATTTGATGGAAGGAAACCTGAAACAAGGTAAGGGAGGAAAAAGTAGGGAAGATGGACCCAATTAGTAAGGTTACAAGGTGAAAGATCACAAAGAGAGGATGATTGCCATGGGATAAAAAGTCCATTGTGCATACCCCGATAGGTAGCAGTACATAACAATGAAGGATCCAGACCAGACACAGAAGACTACCTGGAACTGGTAGAGGATAAACATGGGATATAGAAGGAAGGGAAATAGGAGAAAAGGATGAACAACCCTCCTGACTAGCTGAGGTCTTAGGGAGAAAGGAACGATCGGAATAAAGAAGAAGATAGGTAGGGTAATAAAGGGCAGATGAAACATCAATGGCAAACATATCTGACCATTGATGTCCACAGTTAAGAGAAGAAAAGACAGGTGAAACAAGAAACATGAGGAAAGTGGTTCAAACAGAGGTAAAGTAAGGGCATGGAGGATCACACTGATGTTTCAATCTGGAAGGGCAGGATGCCTGGGAGGTCATTGTATCCTGAAGGAACACACAAGCATGATAAGAACAGGGGAGGTAACAACCTGACAGTATCAGGAAAAACGGAAAGTATGGGATAGGGCCGCCCGATATAGAGAAAGCAAGGAGACCAAAGACACAGGTAAGAAATTCTGCCAAATGAGCCACAGAGAGCTTGTCAGCAGAAAACCCCCTGTTAGCAGACCAACAGCAGAAGACTTTCCACTTGCATTGGTATATTTCCATGGAAGATGGCCATTTGGAACTTGTTATCAAGGAAGCAGCTCAATGTGTGAAATGGATCATCTTGCCAAAGCCAGGCATGAAGCCACAGGATGTGGAGACTGGGATGTAGAATGTAGGATCGAGGTTGATGAAGAAAAGAGGGAGAAAGTAGAAGAGGGGCAGGTTGTGATAAGAGCAGATGTTGTAACCTTGGAAACCAAGATTGAGCTGGCCAATAGGGAGCAATCAGAAGAACCTGACAAGAAGTGGAGTGGACGAGTGGGGAAAACCTTACCAATGGAAATGATCCCTGAAAATGAGTGGATCTAATACCCACTCCATTAGATATATCTGGTCAGGGTGCAAAAGATGATCCACGACTAGATTGAAAGCACCCGGCACATGATATGCTTTAAGGCAAATGTGATGTTGATGTGCATGAGTCCAGTATAATAGATCCAATGTCTGAAAACTCAGGTCTCTGGACTCGGTTCCCCCTTGGTGTTTGATATGTGCCACCACTGCAGAATCGTCTGAATGAACCATCACCAGACCATGACGGGCAATAAGAAGGAAGTGATGCAATCCCCAACATACTGCTAAAATTTCAAGAACATTGATATGCAAGATAACTGCGTCTGCAGACCAACAGCTAGAAGCCTCTTGGTGATTGACCCATGCCCTCATTCCTGAAGGAATGCATCTGTGAAAAGATGTAGATCTGGATGTGAGGGAGAAGGCTGTATACCCACTGATGTATGGGCTTTGTCTAGCCACCACTGCAGATTGTCTTGCAGGGAATTAGGAAGAGAAATGGAGGAGGAAAAAGTATCCTGAGCAAGGTTTCATCATTCATGAAGTGCCCACTGAAGGGATCTCATATGAGCACAACTGTGAAGGACCAGTGCACTCTTGGAGGGCCACATCCCCAAAGGGGATGGAACCTTGCAAGTATTAAGTGACTGAGCCAATAGAGCATGGTGAATAAAAAGTTCCACTAAACAAATACATCAAGGAGAAGACAGTGCAACTGATATTCATGTCGAAAAAGACCTCAAAATGGACTAGATATAGTGGGTTGAAGGAATGACTTCTCCAATTTGATCAACCAACATACCCAAGCCACCACAGAAAGGAGTTGGTGAGTATGAGTGGCCGATTTCTGCTCAAAAGCAGCCAGCTGTCCATATAATAATGAAATCACATCCCCAGAGCATAAAGATGACATGCAAAAGCCAGAACTATGCAACAAAATACATAAGGAGCCGAGGTAAGTCCAAATGGAAGAGCCCAAATTTGGTAAACCACCCCGAGATGGGCAAACTAAAGGTAAGGTCAAGAACAATGTGCTATCAGGACTTGGAGGTAAGTGTTGGAGACATCAATTTTTGTTATTCACAACCCTGAGGAAAATGCCCATCTCAGGATGAGAAAAGACTCCATGGTGAACTTGGGGAGTGCAGTGAAGCAGTGGAGGCAAGATAAATTGATGACAAGCCACCAATCCCCGGTATTCTTGGGGACAACGAAAGACGAGGATAAAAACCCAGAAGGATGGTGAACCAGTTCGAATGCACACTGCAAAAGCAATTCTTGAACCACTTCTAATAGGCACTGGCAGGTCACGGGATCTCGAGGAGGGGCAAAGATAAACAGGAGGTGGGGAAAGAAACTGGATAACGAATCCTTCTGACAGAACTCATATCACCCATTGATCATCAAAGAAGGGATGCCAGTAAGGAAGAAATCTAATAGCCAAGCTGTAAACAAATAAAATTGAAGGTTATAAAAATTATGCTTTGTATGAGCCAGAAAAATTGTCATATTTAGGGGAAGTTGTCTGCTTTTCAGATGTTATTATTCTATGTTCTTTGGTGCATTATTTAACTAAATAAAAATTATTTAGTGCATTACTACCATTAATTTAAAAGTAGGGTTGTGACATCGACAGTCAACAGCAAAGACAGAAAAAGAAGACCAGAGTAAGTACTAAGTGGAAAATGTATTTTGATATCATAATGTGAGCTGCATGTTTCTAATTGTGCAAATAGTAGTTATAAATGGTTCAAAGGGCAATAAAACAGTAAAATTTAAGTATAAATAGATGTATACTGTTATGAGTTTAAAGCTATTTAGGATATACAAATTTAGTTTTATATTACAATTTGAAGTCATTTTAGAAACAAAAAAGGGGTAAGTTAGATTTATATCAATTTATTTTATTTATTTATTTCTGGTGTGGTTATGAGATTGGTCAAATTAACTATTCTTGTATAGAGTTAGGGTAGAGAAAATAATAGATAAAATATAAAGCTTTACTGAAAAATTAACATTTGAAATGTATTTT
>NW_013665794.1:466476-470361 GCF_000517525.1 Limulus polyphemus | reverse complement strand
GATAAAATATAAAGCTTTACTGAAAAATTAACATTTGAAATGTATTTTGGAGGTTTTAGAGATTACGCAAATAAATTTTGAGATTTTTCACGTGAAGAAAAGTATTTTTAATCTTAGTATGAAAATCACTTTGCACACAGACTAGCCAAACAAATACTCAATATATTCATGGACAAATCTTTTTTTAGTTTATTAAAAATACTTCACTAAAAATATAATTTTTCTGCATGAGAAAGATTTTTATTGTGTATACTTAAAAGGATGTCAAATTTTGTAAATGTATACATATTATATTAAAAGTTAGTTGTATCAAAACTATAAAAATTTTAAACAAGTACAAACAGGTCACGTGGTTGGTCAAATTGACCGAGCCCATTTTGAGAGAGTTAAAGAGGTACCAACAATAGGTCCCAAAAATGGAGAGTTGTCTACACAACCAAGGACCAGAAGAAGGAGACTGAAAGGGGGAATAGGCATATAGAAAGAAGTGAAAACAGGTGTGGATGAGAAAATCAACAGCCAGAGCTAAAGAGTGAGGAAGCAGGGAACACAAAAGAAGAAGCCCAGAGTTTAGAAGTGTGGCAAATGCATCTAACTCAAGGCAAACCCCCTAAAAGACAAATTACAGACAATAAAATCAGCCCAATGTGAATGGCCCAGAAGTGTATGATTAATGCCTGAAAGCAAATGATTATGGAATGGGTGCCTCATGGATATTTGGTGCAAGAAACTGAAAGGAACACGATCAAGTGATCCACCAGTATAGGTAGGAATGGGAACATGCACAACGAATAGAAAAAGGGTTGAGCACATTAATGCTGAGTGAATTCCCACACTCATCAGAGAGGAAAGCATTGAAGAAGGAAGACATCTGGTTTGAGAGGCACTGATGGAACACAGGAAGTAGTAAGGGCATGGTCCATCACCATGACAGTTTCTCTACGAGAAGCTCACAAAAAGATGACAAGGACCCCAGGAAAAAAACCATAGGTCCACAGAGTGCACAAGAAAAGAGTAAAAGCCTGAACTCATCTGAGATAAGAAATGAAGAAGAAAGATACCCCAAAATACCAAAATGCTGAGTGGGCATGAGAAGAACTTGTAGATACTAGGATAAACTCCACCCCCAACCAAGTAGCCATAGGAAATGAAGGGGTTTGGGAAAGAGCTTTTACATAAATAAAACAGTATAAATTCTAAAAGCAAGCAAGGAGAAAAGATAAAATACACTCCAAAAAACATGGATCAGGGAGAAAGAAAATGAAAAACAACAAAGAACACAGACAAAAGATAAGGAAAGAAACATCCCCGAGAATGAAAGGTTAAAGACATTTCACGAAGGGTAAAGTACTACCCAAAGTTAATCAGGCAAAGGTCTTAGTCCAATAAATCATTTCCTAATGAGGAAAAAGAAATTAATTCAACAGGATGGGAGTAGGAGATTCATTAAGTATATGGTAATCCACAACACACTGAACAATGGCTGCAACGATCAAGTAGAAATCACCATCATTTAAGAATGCACAAAAAATAAAGATTTTGAAAGAAAAGCCAAAGTAAACGAAAACCAAAGTTTTGTTAATGATGCAAATCTCAATAAACCGAACTAAGACAAGAAATTTAAACACATCTAATCAACATAATGCCAAGAAAAACAATGAAGTTTCACTAGTGTAAATACATAGGGAGAGAGTTATTGCGTGTGGAGGTGTGCTGCCCTTTTATTAGTAGAGGGTTTTTGTCACATACTGATGTCATCATACAGTAGTGCAATTCACATGAAATTAGGTGGAACTTGCCTCAAGGCTAGTGGCATGCAAATCTCTCTGGCAGACACACGAGGGAGGAAGATAGCTAAACTGTGGAGGTATGGTATCATCTCAGAAGTAATGTATCTTCATAAAATTTGGTAAGCTTTTAGTAAACATGTATGCTGTACACAAAAAATCAGGAACAAATTATTTTTACAAAATATTTGACTCTGAATTTACTTTGGTCAGTCTGACACAGACTATGGCTAGTCTAAGTGCAAGGCGATTTTTTACTTTAAAAGTAAATACTTTTTTAAACCTTAAATTTCATTTGCATAACATCTAGAGCCTCCTAAATGAATATCAAAATTTTTTTAAGATAAAAGTTTGTATTATTTCAGTTATTTTCTCTACCTAACACTAACTGTAGCTGAATCATACAATGAAACATTGAAAATTATGAAATAAAATGAAGTCATCTTTTTTTCTTCTTTGAATGAGTCATTTGTTGTCATATCTTCAAATTCATTATTTTCAGAATTTCAACATTTTACTTTTCCCATGTATTTCAATTGTACAGCCTGACTTGTATGACATTCAGTTTTTTCATGCCTGAAGAGCTACACCTTGCAGCAGGAAAATTTCCATGTGCTTAAATACACAAATGTGCAGCTTTGGATTCATGCATTTGTACTTGCCTAATCCTAATGTTTGTTTCCCCATGTCTTTGTGGACAGAAAATTAAAACACATTTTAAATTATACATAATACATAAATCACTAAATCAAACATCCAAAAATAACTATAATTCAGTTGGTTTTCTAACTAAGCTATTTAATGTAAAAAGAAAATGCTACGAGTATTGACCCATGTAGCAATAGGTACCTAATAAAATCCTCTACTGCCTTAACAATTGTTGACAATAATAAAAAAAAAAGATTACTGAAGGCTTAAAGTTTAAGACAAGCTATTTGGCTATAAATATGTATATCAGAAAGAAGCATATTTCTCACCACAAGAATAAGTGTGCTTCTTGAAACTACACACTTGACCTTGGAATATATATATACACTCCCACAAACACATCATAACTAGGATAAGTCACACAGTGTAGTTGTTATAGTATTGCAGTTATTCAAATTAAAAGAGAAATTAAAATGCAGATCCATCAGGTGACACACACACACAGAAATAAATAGAGAGAATTGTTTTGAAAATTTCATTTTGATATTAATAAACTAAAGGTTTAATAATATAAAAATTTAAATTATAAATTACATTCTGATGCTAATTTCATCGACATACATTGATAATAAACTTGTTTAAAGTTTGAATGTTACTCTGTGAAATGTCTTGACATGTGCAAAAGACCCAGGCCCTTAGTAAGGAGGTTAAAATCTATATTTGTTAGGCTAACTGGTCTGCAGTTTTTGAGTTTAGTTTGATAACCTACTTTTACTAAATCAATGTAATTAAGTACTGTTTCATTACATCAAATATTTACTCATTTTCAATAGATCGATTTACCATGTCCACAAATATATACTTTATTTTGTTCCAAAATGAGCAAAATTCACTTGGTTTTCTATCACAACCAGGTTATTTACCATTTTACAAATCATGTACAATAGACTTATATTTTAATTTAGTAATGTATCCTTTAAAATGTTCTTTATATCTTGATCAAAATAATTTTGTATACCTAGATCATGAAGATGCATATCTATATCTTGATTTCAGGTATTGTTAGGTTTGTAGAATTTTGCACAAAAAGGCCCAGCAGTTGAAATGACATTCAGTTAATACAACAACTTCCATACTTTTATAGTTATGATGAGAGTAATCATTCTCACAAACACATTTTAAGGAGAATGATTTGCAGCTCTTGTAGATTTTACAAACATGAGACTGATTGCATAAAATTCAGTCTGAAACTTTGTTAAATCCATTTTAAAACCCTATTTATATAATTTTTTATTCAAAAATAAATCAATAATGGATAATAGAGCTAGTAACTATTAGGTCGTCAAGAAATTAATGTTGCCTTTTTGAGATGAAAAAACCAAAACAAGTTATATATCAAAACAAAAAATTTATTAAATGAAATAGTCTCCATTCTTATAGATGATGCTTT
>NW_013665794.1:464148-466271 GCF_000517525.1 Limulus polyphemus | reverse complement strand
AGTAAAAACATGTGGATGTCTTCTTTAACACCTTCCACATTTGCATACGTTTTCCTATTAAGATGGTGTTGCAGCGAACAAAAAAGATAGTAATCTAATGGTGCCATATCTGGAGGATATGGAGAATCTTGAAGTTGTGTCAAACATGCCACATGTGGATGTGCATTGTCGTGGAGAAGAAGAACACCTTTCCAATTAACAAGTGAAGGGTGTTTCTGATGAAGGACTTAATTTAAATGTTTCAGTTGCTGACTATAGATCTCTGCATTGACAGTTTGCTGTGGATTGAGGAGTTCAAAATGAATTACTAACCAAATGCAAAGCATCACTTTCTGCAGATGGAGTCCAGGTTTTGGGGGTCAGAAGTGGTTTTTGTCTAGGACTGAGCCATTGTTTTTGGCATTTAATATTTGCAGAGAGAATCCATTTTTCATCACCAGTGACAATTCTGTCCAAAATTAGTTCACGAGCATTACATGCCAGAAGAGACAAAGTAACATTCACACGTTGGAAGCGATGATCATTGGAGAGTTCGTGAGGCACCTAAACATCTTCTTTATGGAGTTTTCCTAATTCCTTAGATGTTTACGTATTGTTGCATGAGAGACATGCAATTTCAGGGCCATTTAACGAGTGTATTGCCTTGGTTTAGACTCAACAAGCATATTCAGAGATCAATATTAGTTCCAACATGTCTGCCCCTGCCATCACAGTTTTTAAGGCTAAAATCACCTGAATGAAATTTTCTAAGCCATCAATGACAATTATGAACGTTCAAAACATTTCCATAAATTTCTTTGATATTCTTTGTGGCATCAGAGGCATTGTTTCCCTTCTTGTATACAAACAGCATTACATGACAAATGTGTGTCTTGTCATGTGCCATCACTATAAGGGATTAGAGTATACTAAACTTTACATAGGCTACACTAACGTGACATTTAGGTGGTTCATTTAACTATTATACATGATGTACGTTTTGTTGGGTGTGATTAATGAAAGTGTTCCAAAACACACCACTAATTTCTTGACTTAATTTGTTTTCACCACCACTCACACTGATTTTTATGTACTGTTAAAGTGTAAAAGTGGTTTTAGATCTGTGTAATTAACAAAATATTTTCCCTTTTTAAAATTGTGATGTAATAGTTTTATATTTCCACACATAGCCTATATCTATAAAAATCAACTTTCATTCTTGATAAAGCTTAGCTATATTATATTTAGGAACTACTGTTGCATCATAGTTTAAAAGTTTTAGGATTATGGCATTGTTCTTTCTATTGCTAGCATAAGTTAGTCATGTGTACTGTTAATGCATAACTTTAAAGTTTATTAAGTATGATTGGCTTGCTCTAAACTAATTTGGTTAAAATGAGCTCCTTTTTAAAGTTTGAAGATGACTTGAATAGGTAATGTAAAACTTTTATTAAAAGTTTAACATGGTAACAAAGCACAATGTTTTCACAAGGTTTTGTCATCATCAAACATTATTGTCTCAAAGTAGGTATCTTGTCATCAAATTCAAACTCCTTTTATCTTATAACATTTATCACATCACTAGGGATACTTTGAATTTTGAAAAGTTGTTAATTATTCAAGTAGATAAAAAACATAATAAATTATAGTCACATTTGATATAAAGAATTAATTTTCTTGAAGTAATAACTGGAAGGGAAAATACTGTCAGACATGCATAAAAAATGTGCTTTTTTTATATTTTGCTCCATAAAGAACAGTACTGAAGAATAACTATTTATTAAGCTTTCTCTTTGCAAGTATACCACATTCTAGATACAATAAACTCAATACACACAATGCAGTCTACTTCTGCCTCTGAAGTTTTGTAAAAAATTTCTTTTAGACATCTGCATGACCCTATCTAATTTACAACTGCAACTAATATAACAATAATTTCATCTCCTACCTTTAACCTCTCTACTGGATCGTCTTCCTGTTTCTGTTCTTCTCTCATTGCTGCAAATTCCTTTTCATATTTTTTAATTCTTTTGACCTAAAAGGGTATGTGAGAGTATATATTGCAAGCTGGATAAATTCATTTCTATTGAAGTGAAAATAATGGTAAATTCAAAGCAATTTTAAGATATTCATCCAAAATATTT
>NW_013665794.1:457538-463148 GCF_000517525.1 Limulus polyphemus | reverse complement strand
TCCATAAAGAACAGTACTGAAGAATAACTATTTATTAAGCTTTCTCTTTGCAAGTATACCACATTCCAGATACAATAAACTCAATACACACAATGCAGTCTACTTCTGCCTCTGACGTTTTGTAAACAATTTCTTTTAGACATCTGCATGACCCTATCTAATTTACAACTGCAACTAATATAACAATAATTTCATCTCCTACCTTTAACCTCTCTACTGGATCTTCTTCCTGTTTCTGTTCTTCTCTCATTGCTGCAAATTCCTTTTCATATTTTTTAATTCTTTTGACCTAAAATTTTCATTATATAATTACATTTAAGAACAAGGGTATGTGAGAGTATATATTGCAAGCTGGATAAATTCATTTCTATTGAAGTGAAAACAATGGTAAATTCAAAGCAATTTCAAGATATTCATCCAAAATATTTTATTTACCTTAGAATTTGGTAAAATAATAAAATAAAAATTAGTACATACCATAACAATTAAAAATGCATAAAATTTTCAGAATGGGAAAAATGAAAGATTACATTTCATTCTTCTTTTCAAAAGTACAATAATTTCAGTGTAAATTTATTTGTAAACTGTGATTTCAATGGTGACCTGAGCACTTTTTTAAGTATGAGAATAAACTTAATACACTGGCAATAAATATGTGATAAAGGCTACAAAGCAACAACAAAATGGTATGATATTGGGATTTTTCTTATAATATATAACTAAGTATATGTTGAAGTATAAAGAAAATCATTGTAAATTTGTGCTATAGTCTGTAATAAAAGCTTGAAAAAAATTAAAGTGTAAATGTACAAGGCTGTATCTTCAAGTACCTACTAAAAATTGTGAGTCACAAAAAAGGTAATGAGGTTACTGATATTACCACTATTTATCAATCTGTTCTTCACAATTTCAAACTCTTAATATTGAAAGTTATAATTTTCCTATACTGAAAATGTATTTCCAATAGGTACTTACCTCCTGACACAAGATTAGATATTCTAGTTCAGTGCTGCCCTCTATATTCGAATATTTTCTTTACGCATGCCACAAGCCTTCTGCTTCCCCAAAGATTCCAAGATGTGTCTCATTCAAATCATCATGCGTCACTTCTCCACCAAAATGATCATGACGTGACGCATGTGACTCCTTCTATGTACTCCCCCTACCAAACCATCATTTCGATGTTTGGCAGAAGATGTAAGCACCAGAGGAAACTGGAGAAGAAGTACCCCCCCCCCCCTAAGACGTGTCTGAAAGATACCTCTGAAAATGAGAGAGTCAGATCTGAAGACCAGATGAGGGGAACCACACCACTTCTGGGCCAGGTATACTCTTCACCCATCTGTGAAATTTGTAGGAGATAAGGGCAGAAAATGAGAGGAGCACATCCAAGTGGGAAAGAACTGTGGCAGAACAGTGATCCTGGCTATATAAATATAATGTAACTCAATCCCACAAATAGAAAAGTGGGTAAAACAAAGGATGTGCCCCTAGATGTACAGTGGCTAGGGTGCGACGGACCATACTAGGTAAGTCAACTACATCCAAAACCTGCCTGCAGGGTACTGACATCCATGCTAGGGTAGGATGGGGATCATACCATCTTCACTACAAATCCAAGAAACCGGGGGATTGAGAACCACTCTAACTCTTGGGTATAACACAAGTATTAGCTCTAGGCTATTGATTCGAGAACATGACATCTGGTATTGAAAGGATGTCTACCATATGCAATCAACTACCCCAACCATGAAACAGACCAGGATCATCTAAATGGCAATAACATCTCCATAAGAAGATAGGACAAGGGATAGCAAAAGGACAGAACTGGAACAATCTCACATACCACCTCTGTGACTCACAACACAGACGGAGGAAATTGAGGGAGGAGGACAGACAACCCAAAACATATGTGAGGACTTATGTTGCTTGGTTCTACTCTAAATCCAAAATCTGCTTGCGGGGTACCAACATCCATGTGAGGGTACGATGAGAGCTCCCAATCTAAGGGGTGAACTACATTTTGATGTCTCACAGATAGGACAATAGCACATCAACTACACCCGCAGAACACCACTTCCCTACTCTGCACTGAATGGTTATAGCCATCTTTATGTGGAACCTATTCAGGAGGGTGCCTCCATGGTCAACCACCCCAGTGGCTTGGAACTGGAAAGTGGTAAGGACTCCCATACTCCACTAGAAGGAAGGAGGGTGAAAAAGTGGTGGAGAGTCCAGAGGAACGTCATCACCGGAGACAGTGCAATGGGTGACCATGAAACTCTATTCTGAAAAGCATACCATACCAAGCTATTTACTACGGGCATGGCAGGGATGGGCAGCTCTCCTCTTCTGCTTTGCCCAAGCAGTCCATGCCCGAAATGGGCATGTTTATGAAGCAATAATATTGCAAGATTATTCACCTACAAGCAATCTTGTGGAACACCCATTTCCACAGTGAGCATTGCAAAGCCATGGAATGTAAAGTGTGAATCAACATGGCTGGACAGTATGAATTTCAAGTAAATAGCATACCTGGTCAAGCACCATTTGCCACACAGTGGGATCCATAAGATAGGAAATAAAAGAAAGACCTCTGAAAGGAAAAGTATCAATATAAACTTATCCAGTCAAAGTCGCACCAAATCATGAAAAATGGCCACAAGCAGAAGACGAAGAAGAAAGCACAATATAAAATAAATAATGGAAGATGAATGAATTACGTGTAGTCCACATGCCCTACTGAAGAATTTCCTCTAAAAGAAGATGAAGATGAGATGTCAGAGAAAAGATAAGGTGTCAGATTTGATGAAAAGACACTTGGAACAAAGTACAGAAGGACATGAGAGGAATAAGCCAAACAAAACAAAAGCCAAACTCAATTAGTGAGGGTAGGAGGAGAAAGATCACAAACAGAGGACAGTTACCATGGGAATATGGAAGTGGGAATGTGCACCACAGATGGAAGCCGTGCATACAACACTGAAGAGCATGTACAGGGCATAGAAGGCTATTCGGATCAGGCCTAGGACAAGGTAGGAAATGGAAAAAAAGGAAATCAGCAGAAAGGAGGAGGTACCCTCCCGCACTGCTGAGGTTTGATGGAGGAAAGAACGATGTGGAAAAGCAGAAGATATGTATGAAGATAGAGTACGTGAAACATCAATGACAAACAAATCCAACTACCAATACCCACTGGCCAATAAGAGAAGGAAATAAGTCTGAAAGGAAAAGTGAGACAAGGAGCATGTAAAAATTGGTTCAAATGGAGGAATACATGGATATCCCAGTACAGAAGAGCAGCCCGCCATGGAGAACAACTAATCTGGTAAGAACAGAACAACAGGGTAAGTGTAGGAGAGGAAAACATGATGGTATTGGGAAAAAATGGTAGGTGTGAGAGAAAGTCACTCGATAACTGGAAATCAAGGAGACAGAGGAACCCCATTGAAAAAGCCAAGTAAGAATTCCGCAATGTGAGTAACAGTGGGCCAAACAGCCATAAGTCCCCAGCCCAGAGACCAATGGCAGAAAACGTTCCATTGACACTAATAAAGTTCCATGGAGAAAGGGCTGATGGAATGGGCAAGAAGGGAAGTTACACTTTGGGATAATCCTGATCTCCTCCTGAAGGACTGGATAAAAACCAAGCATAAAGACAGAGGACAGGAAGAATGGGATGAAGCACCGATGACCGAGTTTGTTGAAGAAGGGAAGGAGACAGAGGAAGGAGTAGAAGAGGGGTATGGTGGAACTGGAGAATGCGTGGAAACTACAACAGAGCTGCCCAGTAAGAAGCAATCAAAAGGATGGATGATCTAAATCCCCTGGAGAAGGAGTCGAATGGGAGGATAACATCTAGGAATTTATCGATCCAATCCTGACTGAAGGCATCGACAGTCAGGGTAAGTGGATGAGGGATTTGAGAGCAAAACAGAGGGAGTTTGTGGTTGAGGGATATGACAAATGCATTGATGTGAGGAATACCCCAATGAAGGCAAAGCCACTGAATAACCACAGGATCAAGAGACCATTCCATCAGATAGAGTCTGTCTGAATGGGAAGGATGATCTGCAACATGATGGGAAGCACCCAGAACCTAACACGCCATGATATGGATATCCTGCACATGGTCCAGAAAAGAAGGTCCAATGTGTGAAAACATAGGGATTAAGAATGGGTGCCACCCTGTAACTGAGGTAAGCAACTACTGTGGAATTATCAGGATGAATCATGACTAGATGATGTCTGACCCAATGGAGGAAACAATCCAAGGCCCGACAAACTGCAAGAGGCTCCAGCATGGATTTGAAAAAACTTCTTGGCCATAAACCAACACCTTGAAGCTTCCCAGTGAGCGACCCACACCCCCCAATCCTTAAAGGCAAGTGTCCATAAAAAGATGTAAATTAAACTAGGAGGAGAAAGCAGGACACCAGCCGATGTGTAGGGTACGTCCATCCACCAATGCAGATTGCAGACTATGGTAGGAAGAGTAGTAAGAGCCTGCAAAGGAACCTGTGCAAGAGACCATTAGTGGTGAAGAGCTCACATATGAGCCTGACCCAAGAGGATAAGTGTACCAATGGAAGACTACATCCCCAAAAACAATAGAACCTTGTGAGCTGTAAAAGAGGGAGCAGAATGAGTGTGGAACTGAAAGCTCCAATGAAGTCGATCAAAGAAAAGCTTGAACTACTTGACAAAAACATACGAAGCTGAAGCAAGACCAAAGGGTAGTATGCAGAGCTGATAAATCACCCCTCAAAGGTCCAACCAAAGTTATCATCAAGACAACCAAGTTAACATTATATGTAAGTAAACAGTTACGTCATCCATCTCGGTCATCTATAAACGTGGAGAAAATGCCCACCTGAGGGTGAGATACAACTCCATGGTAAAATGAGAGAAATTAAGAAAAGGAATGATGCAGGACACTCTATGACAGACCACCAGTCTCCAGTTGTCATGGGAACAACCAACATCTTGGAATAAAATCTGTGAAAAATAATTCACAGTTTCAAAGGCATGTTGAAACAAAAGTTCTTGAACAGCCTCTGCCTGATGCTGGCTGGGAATGGGATCCTGAGGTAGAGAGAAGGAATGGGTATCTGTGACAAAGGAAGAGGGGAAAGGGGTTGGAGGCCAAGTCCATCCCAGGGAATCCAATTAACCTACAGAACTGTGATGAAATATTGCCACAGGACAACAAAGTCACACAGTCGAGCTTCCACTGGACTGGAACCCCCCTGGTAGTCACCGGTACTGTCGTCATCATGCCGATCTATGTTGCAGAAAACAACAAAATTCGGAACCCTGGAAGAAGGAATAGGTAAGAACTGAGGGGACTAGGATGGGAAACAGGAATAGAGCTTGTCATGATTCTGACTGCAATCAACAAGAAACCCAAAAAGAAAAAGATAGTGTGATGATGCAGGGATTCCACACATAATTCGAAAGTGCCTGGGATATGGTTGAAAAGAAGGGCTAAATGGAACACCCTGAGATAAGTGGACAGCCAACAAACCTGTGACAAAGCCGTATCATGACCCAGAAGATCCCAACAATAGGAGAAACCACATGAGGAAGGTGAGAGATTATCGCTTAGAA
>NW_013665794.1:453145-456538 GCF_000517525.1 Limulus polyphemus | reverse complement strand
TAGTCACCGGTACTGTCGTCATCATGCCGATCTATGTTGCAGAAAACAACAAAATTCGGAACCCTGGAAGAAGGAATAGGTAAGAACTGAGGGGACTAGGATGGGAAACAGGAATAGAGCTTGTCATGATTCTGACTGCAATCAACAAGAAACCCAAAAAGAAAAAGATAGTGTGATGATGCAGGGATTCCACACATAATTCGAAAGTGCCTGGGATATGGTTGAAAAGAAGGGCTAAATGGAACACCCTGAGATAAGTGGACAGCCAACAAACCTGTGACAAAGCCGTATCATGACCCAGAAGATCCCAACAATGGAGAAACCACATGAGGAAGGTGAGAGATTATCGCTTGAAAAACTCTCAGGATTTCAGTGCTTAGCCTCAGAAAGGAGATGTATGGTAGATAAATACAAAAGGGGAGTAAGGGTAAGACAAAGGCATGAAAACTGGGCATGGGAGAATGAAACAGAAAATCAGGGAGTGCTCCCTTACAGGCAAAATAGACCCAAATAACTGATATTCTAGAAATGGACAGTCTGCATGATGGTATGCCAAAGCAAACTGATCCATAGCCTGCAAGGGCAAAGTATGCTAGCACCTTCAACCAATTAGGAAGCAAAATGTGCAACATGAACCCTAATGTCCAGGGAAAGGGATAAAACATCACATACCTGAGAAATATAGCCAAAAACAACATGATAGGCCTAGCTGATTCTGCAGGTGAGGCATAGGAAGACACGGAAAAATCCAGAGGTGGAAAAAGGCCATCAAATCTTTACCAGAACAAACAGGTTTGGATTGTTCATGAGGAAGTGGGGCAACATCAGGAGAAGGTGTTTGACCCATATAACAATCAATCTCCCAGCAATTAATTACAGATAAATCCAATGACAGGTCACCCCACCTGCAGCAATGGCAAAAAAAAGTGCTCATAGTAGGCTTAAAACCTGAAGTGGTCACATTAACCTCAGAATTCATTGGAAATACGATATCAAACAAAATGTCTGATAGATAATACAACATTAAAAAATAAATAAAGACTAAAAAGTAATTGAAAATAAATTTGTCAGCTGTATAAGCAAAAACGAGTAGAAAAAACTGTTAAAGTTACGACGACGAAGCACACGAGAGCAAAATTCAAAACTTCTGAACACGAGCACTACCAAATGAGAAGTAATATTTCAGTAGAGGAGTATAGAGGGAGTCATGTGTGTCAAATGAGCATGTTAAGCTCCTATTGGTGGAGAAGTGACACATGATGATTTGCATGAGAGACATGTTGGAATCTTTCAATTCCAATAGGGGGGAGCACAAGGCTTGTGGCATGCGTAAAGAAAATGTTCAAATATAGAGGGCATCACTGAACAAGGTAAGTGCCATATCGGAATAGATATTTTTACCTTACATACTCATGTCAAATACTAGGAATGAAGAATGATTTTTATACACAAATCTCATCATAACTAATATGTTAAAGCTGTTAAACATACTTTTACTCTGACAGCTGTGTTCAACACCTGACGAGCCATTTCCTCAGTACGGTATTTCTTTGGAAGTGAAACACGGAAGTACTTAAGTACACCTTCAAAGTCCAGAGCTAATAAATCATTCTTAGATATCTAAAAAACAGACAGTTAACAATATGAACAGGCTAGAAGTAACTCTCATGGTCATATTTGGTGAAACAAAGATATAACATGAAGGTTGAATACTGTCCTGAGTCATATGCAGCCTGATTTTAATTTGCATTCTAATTAAACAACTAGCTGCATGGAATAAACTAAGTAGTAAAGAATAATATAAATACTATTTAAGGAAACACAAACTAAGTTTATAACTACACTGTAATGTTTCAAAATATTCATAATAAATAATAAATTACAGCATCATGTAATGCAAAAACAAATCACAACCTATTAAAAGGAAAATACATTTTAGCTTAAAGGCTATTTCTCCTAGTACTTTTTCATTGTGTCACCTCTTTATTCATGTACAAATGGGTACATACAGAAAAATAAAGCAGTGCTACCTATAGTTTTCAGCTACACCTTTTGGGGGGCACATGTGCAATTTCCAAAATATGTTTCTTTAATGTTTGAATACATGTATAAATCAAAAAATGTCATGAAATAGGGCCATTATAATACAATTCCAGATACACACACATCAGAACTATAAAAAGAACTGCTAATTCCCAAAAGCTGAAACTTACCACAATGTCTTTAATATCTAATGTATTTAAGGATAGAATTTTAAACATTCAAATTTTATCTTTAAATGTATATAATATCCAACAATGTACACAGCATTAATGTTTATACTCAGCAAACTAACTTCATGAAGTAAAACTGATAAAAGTTCTGGTCTTTTTAGAATTTTAGAAGCAGCTGATTCTCCAGAGTAAGAGGTGAATGCATTAAATGTGATACTGGAGAATTATGTCAATCTACTTTATAAGAAATATGATACAAAGGTTTTCATACGAAATATATTGTTTAATTAATGCATTTTTATTCATTCTTTTGCCAGATGGATGATTTTCTACTTTTCTAAATGTTTTGAGTTCTTAAATTATGAGGTTCTTTAAAATATACACACACAAAAAAAAAAAAAAAACATAACATGGCAGGAATTTTATTTGAAGAAAGAGCAAACAACGTGATAGTTACCTGCTCTTCCCAAAAGTTGTTCAAGAACAATTGTTCCCCTTCAACCCTGTGTGTGAAAATTTTTCCCACAATACTGTGACATGTAATTTCAAAATTATAAAGCAAAATGCTAAGATAAATAGATGATGTATAATAGCTGCTTCTATGGCATTTCTTTTTGTTGTCAGTTACATGAAGTAGAATACTTATGCATAAAACTTTATGTAAAATTTTTATGATTAACATACCATGAGAAAAATACAAGTAAGAAATATTGTTCTTAAGGATAGACTATGATATTAATAAAGCTTGACAGATAAGTTTAGTAAAGAGAAGCTACACAAGATCTCCTAGCATTAACCAAATGATCTTGAAAAGCTTGTGAATCAATACCAGTAAAAACTACAATAATTACAAATGAAAATATACAGTTACTTACCAAGATTACAAATCAAAAACCTTCGTTTGTGTGTATATCTCTCTCTCTCTATATATATATATACATACATACAGAGAGTGGAAAAAGCAGGTATACAGTTGGCTGTTTAGTTATTTATTCACAAATCATATAAAAGTTACTATGAGATATGTGCAATGTGGTAACCATTACATTCAACCCTGGGGCTACTCTTTTACGAATATACGGGACTGACTATCACATTATAATGCCCCCACAGCTGAAATGGAAAGCATGTTTGGTGGGACAGGGAATCGAACCCACGACCCGCAGATTGCGAGTCGGGT
>NW_013665794.1:446908-453128 GCF_000517525.1 Limulus polyphemus | reverse complement strand
GCGGGTGCCCTACCCGCCTGACCATGCCGAGCCGTATTGCTTTTATACTGTCTATAATTTTTGCAACTCTTATTATTCAACTTTTCAATGCAAGAATTAGACAATACAAAGTTTAAAAAAAAAACTGTGTAACATGATATTAACATTTATTTTAAACATGCCATTCTTATATAAGAATTAAAGAGAGATCTTTTTTTATAAATTTTATCCTGTACTCTAAGTAGAATGTTATTAATCTAAGATTTATCCAGATTTTGCTCTAGATCAACAATCATAACACATAACTCCTGTTAAAATCTTTCAAAACTGATATCTGAAAAATATTCTGTACCAACTAGCACATGTCAAAAATATATCTTTAAATAAAACAATTGGGCATTAAAGACAAAAGAAGTCTGTTTGACTGTAGTATTGTTACAAGGAGCCAAAACTCTTTATAGTGTTTGCAGCAGCTCCTTATAAGAAGAAAAAATGTTATACATATATATAAGTAAGTAAGTAACTATGACCAAAATATTATAGTTGGACTGTTTTTAAAGTGTTTCTTTTATAAAAATAAAATATGGTATAACTTTTGAAAAAAAAAACTATTAATCTTGTGAAACATTCCAGCTGATCTCTTGCATAAAGTGAACTCCACTGGATCTTAACTGCACTAAAGGTTTTAATAAAGTTTTAACCTGGGTAACCTTAATTACAAACTAGGAATTTACTTACATTACAAGTAGACTTGGATAAACTCTAACTGCTTTCCAAGATACAAAGAAATTATACTACATCACAGAAAACAACTACTCACCATCAATAAAGCAATTGCAACTTGAAAAATGGTTTCCATTGCCTGTAAGAAAAGAAAAAAAGAAACTGTACTTTATTTTCACATAATTTCTATAAATAACAAACAACACTGTTCAAAAAGAAAAAGTAAATAATACACTGATTCATTTCATCTTTCATCAAAACTGATTCTTCTGATCTAATTCACAGAATTCTAAAGCACATGCATTATTCTGTATAAAAATCATACACATTTCAATGTTATAAGTAATGTATTCCTATAAATTCTTTCAGCACTGAATCGGTACAGGGACTGACCTCGTAACCATTTTGTGCATGTTATAGTTTCATGCTATAACTTTTAAATTAGTTAGTGTATCTTCATGAAATTTTGCAGATTATCAGTGAACATTACAATGCTTTCATACACAAAATATCAGGTTTTATAAGTTTTAAGATTTCTAATGCAATGTTTTTCTCATTCCTTTTTTACTTTTCAAATGTTGACTATCCAACATGCAAAGTGATTTTGATTTTAAGATACTTTTATGCATCCAAAAATTTTCAAATTTCACATGCAAAATCCTTATATTTTATCTCTTCTTTTCACTATCGATTCTCTGTAAAGGTTAGGTCCATTTGACAGACCTAGTAACCATCATAAAAGATTAGGAATTAAATATAAATTATGCTTTTTTCTTTCTAGAATGACTACAAAGTATAACACAAAAACACAAATGATTAGTCTAAATAGCTTAAATCTCATAATATTATATATCTATGTATATATATATATTTTTTTTATTATATTGACCTTTCAGCTGTACCTGGATAACATTACAGAAGTTGCAATAACATGGTACAAGTGCACTCACGTTACTGTATCCAAGAATATAAAACTGGCCTTTACAAAGTGACCTGTCTTGGGTGTGTTTTAGTGGACTAATATTTTGTACAGTACAATCACATTTCAGTTATAGTACATTATATATGTATACATATTATTACTATTTACAAACAAGTTCTTAAAACATAGAAAATTAAATAAAGAAATATAGCAAACAATTACCTCTTCTAGTTACGAGCTTTGTACTCAATTGCTGTTTGCCGTAGGTTTCTAAGCCTTAACAAATTTTTTACATGGAGGATGTGAAACAAAATTATTTTTTTTAGGTTTTAGATATATATATATATATATATATTTTTTATGTTTTTTTAGGGATAACTATCATACCCACAACTGGCTATAGACGGTGAGTGATAGTGGGATCTGGGACATTGTGGGTTCTAGCACCCAGATCCTAATCCCCTTTTTTTCAGTTACATGCTGACTAGCTCTGCATCTGTTGTTTTGATTATGGGCGCTATAACCGCAGACATTTTCACTTTAAAATGATACCTTTTGTACTTTTGTACAAATGATTTAATTTTACATTGTTATATTAGAATTTTGTTGGAGCATTCACTTACTTGTTGGCATGTACATCTACATGTACAATAAATAAATTGTAGGTTATATATTCATTTTGAAATAACCAAAAATCCTAAATAATTATATCAATACCACAGAATTCTACTATAAGTTATCAAGCTTAGTAAATAATCTGTATTTGGGTCTAAAAATATGAAATTTTGAGTTCACTAATGTCTTACCTTACTGCTTGGAATCTAGCATTGAAAGAAAGAGTTTGCCACCCAAATACTTGAGCTATCAATTAGTTATTCACACATCATAAACAGAAGTTGGTGTACATAAGCCAGTCTTTCCAAAAATGGACAGAGGTGGGCAGGGCCACTGTGTTTGATTCAGTACATGTAGTGATATCTCAGCAAATAGAAAAGATAGGAGGTACTTATTTTATATTCTAGCTTGTCAATATTGGTAATTTGAGTTCCTAATTCATAAGAAACTATAGACTTTGCATCACATCATGACAAACATCTAATTTGAACCAATTTTGCATTCAACATACCATGTGACACACACAAATTGATGTTTAGGGTTTCAGAAAAGATTGAAAAAGACAGGAGTTTAATGAAAAGAAGAAGAATAGCATGAATTTTGACACTGGTTCAGATCCTAATGGTTAGTGTGTCGGGTTGTGTCCATAGAAGGTCCAGTATTTGAACTGCGATATACCACTGAACATGCCACGCACTTTCAATTCTGGCATTAAATCCCACTATCTAGTTAGGAACAGCCCTGTTGCCAGAAGGTGTTGCTGACTGATTGATCTTCATCTGGTTTCTTGTAATAATCGGTTCAGAATTGAACATTTTGCAACATTAGACCTGACAGTGCTTTTCAATATATAACTCATTTAAACATGCTGACGTTTACATCTAAAAAATAAACATGAAGCCAAATCTGTCATTTGGTTTACTACTTGTTAGTAAATTATACCAGTTTGGGGGAAATTCCACTGCTATTTTACTGTATGAGTAAAAGGCATTTCAAAACACCATACTGAGATTACTGATGAAGGATCGAATTCCCCAAGACTGATATAGCTTAGTGATAAGTAGTAAGTCAAATGATAGATTGGGCTTCTCATTTATTCTTAGTATTTTAAACAGCCTGTGTGTCAGAATAATTTACAAGAATAAATTAGTGAGATCAATGCTGAATATCCTTGAAATTCCTATATAAATATAGGATTATTCTGTGAGTGAAATCCCATTAACAGAAATACCCAAATACAAATCACTATTATCAAAATAAATGGTACAGTTAACTGAGTATGTGTAAAGTTATTAATTTCCTATACTGAAAATATACTTCCAATAGGTACTTACATATATAGCTATTCTTGTCCAGTGCTGCCCTCTATATGCAAAATGTTTTTGCATGCCACAAGCTTGAACTCTCACAATCAACATGGTTCAACTGTGTCTCACATGTAAATCATCATGCGACAATCCTTCACCAATAGAAGTGCAACACACCGTCCTGACGCACATGACTCCCTCTACTCGATCCTACCAAACTATCACTTATAGATCAAGTAGAAAAGAAAGCACCAGTTTTCAGTGGAGAGGAAGGGTGGGAAGTATGAACAACGGCATGTTCAACATAGCAAAATAATAACTTCTAATATGGTACTTTACCTTTACTCACGTGTATAGCTAGAATCCTACAATGAACAAGGCAGAGGGACCGATGAGAGGGACAGAAACGAGTATCCTTCGAAAGAGTCTGAAAAACATCTCTGAAGTGTAATTCCCATTGGGAGAGGAACACACATGGGAGACTGCACCACTACTGTACCAGGTATACTCTGCACTCAGTGTGAAAGGAGGAGTCTCATACACAACAGAAAGTGGGAGGAGCACAACCAAAGAAAAAAAAAGGAGAGAAAACTTGATGAGCTGGAATCCAAACAAGAGTATACCAGAATCTAAATACCAAAGAAGAAAGATTGTAGATAAACCATCAACAGAAAAGAATGTGGGGAAAGCTAAAACGGAACTGCTCATAGGAGTCGAGTGGCTAGGACGTGATGGACTGTACGCAGCTGGTCAACTCCAGTACAAAACCAAGTTGTATCAAGAATAGAACTTCCAACCCTTGACAGGAGGAGGGCTACACCATCTTCACCTCAAGTTAAGTAGAATGGAAGTATATACTGTGCAAATCAATCTATGAAATGGGCATGTAAACAAATCCACAACCAACCATACACATGGTAACTCAACATCCGAGCCCATCTGAGAGAGTTAAGATCTGGTTCTTCTTTATAACCCTTTTACAATGGTCTTCTGCAATTTGAAGGAGTATGACTGGATAAAGATACTTGTGCAACAATACATACAGTAACTCCGAGATATCTTAATGTATTCTCACAAAAAGTGGTAAGAATTTGTTTAAGATTATAATTATTTTGTATACAAATAATGACATTTTTTTAAGTCTTTCTATTAAAAATATGTTATCTATTTATTGTAGGTATTTGCATTCAGACTCTGAATAGTTCAAGTGCAAGGTGATTTTCATTTTAAGTATAAAAATACTTTTCTTCATCTTACAGTTGTCAAGTTTTATTTGCATTACCTCAAGAACCTCCTAAATGAATTTTCAAAAGTTTTTAAGGTGAACATTTATATTTTACATTCCATTTTCTTTATCATATCACTAATTGTAGGTATCATCAACATACATTGCAATGAAATATTTAAAATTAAGAAACAGAAAAATGTACATACCTTTTAATTTTTCATGGAATATTTTAAAATATCTTTTTTTGGTGACCTTTGTAATTTCAGGTCTTTTCTTTTTCACATATATACTTAATATTTAATGTTTTATTTTCATTTCCTGTCCTTTACCATTTATTATTCATCTCGACACAAGTCACATGCTTTTGAGGTGTATTTAAAGTATCATGGGCAGAGATGCACAAGCCTTTGGCAAAATTATCTTACCCTCGCACAAGATCGTAAGCCTTGAGAACTGGGGAATTTTTGAGATAAATTTTTTAAATGCTTAAATCTTTTAGTTATGCATTTTAAAATATAAATGATACATAATTAACTAAGCTATAAAAGTAAAACTTAAACACAATTTAACTGTCTCTCTATAACATACTTAGGTAAGAAACATCCATGAGTGCTATGGTGGACAAAACAAAAAAAAAATACTACCAGCAATTCCATATCCCCAATGATAACAACTAAGCACCAATTAAAAAATAACCATTTTAGGATTATAGTGTAAAATGCGTTCTTTCTAATTGATTAAAACCACGTACAGCAAATAAGTAAACGTCACTTGTAAATCTCAAGGCTATGTATAGAAGGTGAGCATGACTCCTGTCAGGGTTTGAAAAATTTATCCCTAGTTTCAACAGAAGTCAGGCAAAGAAATTTGGAATATACATGTCAATAGATCGCATAAATGTACTTATTGTCTAGACATGCATCTACAGGACAGTTGAGATTTTTCATAGCTCGTGGGTCACGTGATAACAATACTGAAGTTTAAGTATCTTTCTTTTAAGGTTTCTTTTGAAACAAAAGGAATTAAAACATAGATAACATAAAACTATTGATTATAATATCTCCTTGACTTACAATGATAGTAAAGTTGTCTAATTAAAATTTGAATGTAACACGGTGACTTGCTTAGAAAGGGGTACCCAATATTAAGAGATAGCCACTAAATGATCAAACATATATAGTGTTTTGATACAATTATTTGTGGGATAATAGATTTACTCTGGTACAACATTTCATCTCTAACAGTGAAACCTGATCATGTACAACACTCAAAGTGCAAATACATCATATAACAAGTATATGCAACCAAATAATTTGTGATGATATTAGCACCTTTTATTTTTCAATGTAAATAACTTAATACAAACATAGTGGTGCTCCTGGCGTTTTACTTATATACACCTGGAAAAAAGTTAAGCACCCCCGTGATTCAGATTCGACATTCTTG
>NW_013665794.1:402534-446054 GCF_000517525.1 Limulus polyphemus | reverse complement strand
AATTCTCTGATTTATAATGCTTTCAGATTTTTTTCTTTTGTTTGTTGTACCTAAATAAATACATTGTATATTTGGGTGTAACTCTCTTTTCATTCAGTATTGACTTAGTTTAATTTAAAATTTGTTTAGTGGAAAACAGTGATTAATACAATAATTTTTTTCTTATTGGAATGAAGTCTGTATTATATATTTTCTGAAAGGCAAAAGGAGTCCAATGGCATGAGGTAATCAAACAATATAGTTTCATTTTTGTACAAAACTTTCTTTCAACAACTAGGGCAATGTAAAAAGAGTTTGATTAAATAAACTGAAACTTCAGTTATTACTATCTTATTCTCTAGCCCCTCACTCATTTAATACCACTAAATTAATTATTCATTTAAATTTTTCATGCTCCAGGTTCTCTATTCAGTTTATTGCAACTATGGGTAACCAGGTGGAATATCACAAAAACAAAAAATATATTGGCATTTAAGAGGCTGTTACATGACAAATCAAAACAAAAATCATCTGAAAAAAAATGCAGTAAAAAAATTATATAAAACTGGTAAATTATTATGTTTTAGACAACACTTATTAAAAATAACAGTAGTATATAAAAAGACCAGATAAAATACAAATAAATGTTACTTACATCTAAAAGAAAGAGATCTAAAATGTAAAACACTACATATAGTGGAAACTTTGCAGTATATAGAGTTAAAAACCACTGTGATCCAAACATGTGGGCTTCAATTCCAAGATCAAGGAAATGTCCATACAGTTCAGGAAGTTGATCCTAGAAACAAGGTTAAAAAAAAAGTTCATGACTTGCTACATTTCAGTAGTTTTATGAAAAACATCTATGAGCCTATCTTGAAATTTTAATACTAATAACTACAGGGTTAGTTTGTGTGTTTGTTTGTAGTTAAGCACAAAGCTACACAAAGAGCTATCTGTGCTTTGCCCACCACGGGTATCGAAACTCAGTTTCTAGCGTTGTAAGTCTGCAGACATACTGCTGTGACATTGGGGGCTAACTACAGGGTCCATCAAAAGAAGGATAGTTGGATTTTCCAAAGTATTAATGAAAAACATTGTCTAATTTATTCTGAATGAAGATTAATGATTTGAATTTTAATGTTGGATCAGGTAGACAATGCAACAGCATTTGCTTATTGTTGAGCTATATTTCAAAAATGGATGCTCCATCACTGCTGCTCAAAGAGAATACTGTTTAGAGGTTGGTGTTAATGTTGCTCCTTCTGAATATATCATCAATGGGGTTTGTGGTTTCTACAAGGTGGAGCCATCTGACATACAACACAAACAATAATGGCAGTGATGAACTGTTCTCAAACAAGCTAATTTCTCATAACAGAGACAGAAAATGGCCTCTATGACCCCTGGATTTGTTAGCAGCAGACTTCCTTTTGTGAGATTACTTAAAGGACAGTGTATATCAACAAGCCATAGACACTACACGATTTTAAAGATAACATAAAGGCAGAAATTAATGGCCTTACTTATGAAATTTTGACCTCTGCAATGAAAGTCATTCTTAGAGCATGCCAGTGTGTAGCAGTTCATGGTGGACGCCTACTGCCATTATTTTTCATACTTACAAGAAATCTTATTGAGATAAAGTTTCATAAATAATAAACACAAATTATTGTTGTAGTTTTAAATCCTTATGCTTCTTTTGGCAGAACCTGTATTTACTCCTCTATGAAATACTTCAATATAAAAAAAATTAGAGCTTTTTGTGATCATACTCTCTGTGTGAAAAATTAAAACTTCAAAATCAAATTTTCTGTTCTATATAAACTTTTTCTTTAGCACTCATAAAGAAACTACTATTTCTAACTGAATTGTTTTAACAAATTAAGAAAAAAATCCTTTAATTTTACTAAATAAGGCTAAAACACAATTTTTAGATCAGATCAAATCTATTTTTAGGCTTTTACTTTTTAATACAGAGGTAACTAAAAGTGTTTTGTAAAATAAATTTAATTCTACTTAGCTACTCTACTTCCATATTCAATTTTAATCCCATCTAGTTTTAGGGTTGGCTGCTTGGTCATCTTTATAAGCCCAGAATTTTTCAACTCAGGTGACTGGCCCTAAAATGCGAGTATGTTAAAAGATGGGGATTCAAACACGCGACCCATAAATTGTGAATCAAGTGCCCTAAACACCAGGCCAGTTGTACATAGCTACTATATATAATCAAAATCATCTTTAAAAAATATAAACAATGATTCAGTTTTACTAATTTTATTTTTATTCCAGACCATAAATTTGTATCGTACAATTCCAATTAATGATCTGTTTTTGCTACAGTATAATTTATTAACAGTGAAACCATCAGAAAAATCTTTATGTTCAAAATCTTCTCACCATTTTATATTTTCTCCATCAGATACCGTATTTTACGGAATATAAGACGCACCCTTATTTTGAAGACAAAGTTTTTTGGGGAAAAAAAGCATTTGAAAGATTTTTATTGAACAAAAATTCAATTTGATACTTTAAAAATTAGTATATATTGTTCTAAACACAAAAGAGCTCAAAACATCAAAATAAGAAATTACCGTAAATGAAAAAAAGGTTTGCCGTTATTTAGTTTGGTTCAAAACCTACAAAATCTTTATTGCTTTCACTGTCGCTTGGAAAGGAATCATTGGATCCAATATTATGGTCAAAGAGAATGTCATCCTCGGTCCCATCCATTGCATTACTGATTCCACATTTCTTAAATGATTTAATCATTATATCACTTCTTACTTTTTCCCACATGCAGACCTGAGCAAGCGTCGGTCTCTTCCTTCGTCCTGTAGGGGTCATAGCAAAATCTTCCTGCTACATCCAGTTGTTCCATTCCTCTCTCATTTAAGTCTTAAAGGGTTTGTTAACAGAAACATCGAGAGGTTGCAGTTGACTTGTTAAACCGCCGAGTATAACAGCCAGCTGTGTTTTTAGCTCATTAGCCTTTTCCTTTATTTTTTCCATTTTATGAGCTCTAAAGGAATCCCAGATGAGGAGAGAAGGATTTTTTAATAAGCCTCCTGGATGTTTCAACCAAATTTTTTCAAACCAAATTAGTGTTCCATCTTCATCCGTCCTTCCTTTTTCATGTACGTGAACGTAGACACCGCTGGGTAAATTTTCTTTGGGCATTGTTTTTCTTTTAAAAATTAACATTGGTTGTAATTTTGTTCCATCTGCACAACATGCTAGCACCACTGTATAATGCATTTTTTTGTGCCCAGTAGTCTTAACAGTAATAGTTTTAGTACCTTTTATATCAGTTGTTCTATTGCTTGGAACATCAAATGTTAAAGGTGTTTCATCCATGTTTGCTATTTGAGACAATTCAAATGGAGTTTTTTTCTTAACTGTATAATATACTTGTGAAAAGCACAAATTTTCATCTCAAACTCATCGGGCATTCTTTGAGCAATTTTCGTTTTAGTTCTCATAACTAGGCCTTTGGGTTTCATGAACTCATAACACCACGATGTATGACCAGTAAAATCTTGTAAACTATTATCACATGCAATCATCTTTGCTTTAAAAATTATCATATTTGTAGAAACGGATAGCCCTTGCCTTCTCTGATCCACAACCCATTCGTACAGTTTATTTTCGAGATCTTGCCATTTTGTTTTTTTTCCAGCAACGAATCATTTTTTCTGTTGGTGGAGGACCAAAATATCTTTCGGCAGCTCTGTTTCCTTGCTCTTTAGCATAATTAATCACACTTAATTTAATTTAGCTGTGTATGACAGTCTATTTTCTTTAGACATCGTAAGGGGTGAAAAAATAGAACGAAAAATGAAGAAACAACTATTTTGATCCCGAAGCCTAAGATACGGTACTTCGGCTTTCGGTGATGCATCCAACTTGACAGGAAGCACGTGCCAGACTGCTGAGTATCAAATGAAAATTGAAATACCGATTAGGCGATTACCGCCACTAGTTGCATTAAGCGCTCTGATTAGTCAAGTGCATTGCACATTTGAATCCAAGGCAAGCAATCAAAAACAATTCTTTATTTGTTAAAGTTAGGCCTGAAAAGGCCTTATTCTGCTCCACATTAAACAGAGATTGTCATGTATTTACAAGCTTTTTCACTCTCATCCATTACTATAATTTATTCTTTTATTATTTAGGGAGCATTATAAATAGCCATGTTTTTAAAAGAAAAAACTACTGTTGTTATAAATAACACATTCAATTGAACTAAACTATGCATACCTATTTAAATATAGTTACACATGGCTTGTGTATATCGTATATATACATATATATTATTCATACCTTCCGTGTAAAGGATGCAAGCAGAATTTGATATCAAATTTTGGGGTAAAAAAGTGCGTCTTATACATCTAAAAATACGGTATATGCGCAAGAACATAATAATGCATTTTAATACAATTCACATTTATGTCATATACTAAAATCTAAGAGGTGATACTAATTAGAATTACAAATTGTACTATGCATAAAGCAAAAGTTTGCAGTGATTGTCAGTTTCAATTACAGAGTTAAGCCTTTAGACAATTTTTCATATGCATTTCAAAATATAATAAAAAAATTTAGATCATGGTTTACTTTGTTTTACAAAGGCTATGATTATACAATAACCAAATTTAAAATCAAAATTACATTGAAATAATTATTTTAGTTAGGATTTCATAAGTATAGTAAACCAGTTCTTCAGATAAACATTCCTTATTTTTCATTACAATAAAATACCCATGCTCCACTTCAGAATTCTAAGGTCCCCTCATAATTCACAGAAGCCTCAATGTTTCAGTCAAGCATCTCCATTAATTTAATTACTTCTATACCTACCCCAATTCTTTAATTGATTTGTCTGTTGCCACTTCCCAAACTTAATTCAATTCAACTCTTTTTTAAAAGCAAATAGTTTAAATTTAGCTTCTCTGATCCATTTTTATTTCTTCCTGTGTTTTTATTTGAATTCTTTTCATTCTCTGAATTCTCCAGTATTCTCAGATTTATATTTTTCTTCCCATGTTTGTGTTGAAAAAAAGAGTATTTGGCAGAAAACCTCTACATATTGTTTATTCAGTAAGTGAGAGTTAGAAAAAATATGATACTTTTCTATAAACCTTCAGGAAGCAGAATTATGAGCTTAAGGGCTATAGGATAAAACTATAGGCCAAAATTGTTTTGGGTCAAATCTAAAAACTAATACCCAGGTTCACACCATCAGAATCCTTTTGGTGTGTGTGTGTGTGTGTGAAGAGTTTCAGGTTTCTTTCCTCTTGGGGCTATGGTGGTCACATACACAGAAAGGCTTTTTTATCATTATAGATATATAGTGTAAATACTGAATAATAAAATAGTGAAGTATACTAAAAATCTTCTTATGATGCTAAAAGTTTATGATTCTTCTGCCATAAATTAAAGCTAATAGTTGCAAAACAGTTATACAAAAAGTCTAAAAATGCCTAAAAGGAAACAAAAATAATATGCTACTGCATAATATTTTCATGCTTTAATTGTTCTTTCTTCTTCTCTAATTTTCTTTTGGTTAAACATATTTATACTTTACCTCCATGAGTCTCTCCAGCTGGTAAAACTTCAAATGAAGTTCTTCAAAGCTGTTTCGAAAGAGATCTCTTAATCCATAATCAAACATGATTTTTGCTAGTACATGGAATGCTTGTTCTTCAGGCATCTGAGGAAAATCAAAACTTCAACTGATGTAATGTTTTTCATACAAAATACAGGATGGCCCAAAAGTAAAAAGTGCTCAGATGCATCATAAATTTAATGCTTTTCTTTTTTTCTTTGTATTGCAGGTGGCAGGGCATTTTGAACAGACTATAGTTAGTTATATTTGTATTTACTATGTATTATCTAGAAAGAAAAATGCTGTTGGGGAATAAAATTCTTCTATACATGTTCTGGAGTCCTATCACTTTTAGGAAATCCTGTATAATAACTTATACAGTCTCAAATATATTACAATATTCTATTATTTTTAAAGAAAAATACAATGCTTAGTTATCATATCATGTTTTAAAATTGCATTTTGATAAATATTATACTATCATACTGTTAAACTTATCTGTAATGGATACAGCAGCCATGAATAAATGATACAAGAATTTTTTTACATAATAGAATATCTATATTTCTTCATTCCATAAAAAATTTCTAAAAAGAGAGTGACTTAATTCACTCTACATAATTAGCAATGACACTAATATCTAAATGTACATGAGAGTACAAACAGTCTAAATAGAACTGCTATCTCAAACTTATACACTGAAGAGTTACAGTTTGATATCTTTGATCTCTCTCGTGATGATGCTTTAAAAACATGGCTTCTGCATTCAATAAATATTGCTTGGATAGTACTGAGTTTAGGGCAGCAAATATGTCAATGAATTTACTGAAGAAGCTGCATGGATAAACATGAAAAAATCAAAAATTAAAATTAGAATGTAATATCATCATCTTATGAATACATATATTTCCTATATTTTCTTTTAATTCCAAAATGCCTCATAAAAATATATCACCAGTGATTACATAGAAAATTAGGCTATGGCTACAGGCATTTTTTGTGCAAGTTTCAGGGGATGAAATAAATAAAAATTTATATATTATTGTTACGTAAAAATATAATAGTTGGCTTACTGTACAGAATTTTCTCTTCATGCTACAATTTTTTTAATATATACACAAGTTATGAGAACAAACATGAAGATAACAAAACAGATGCATGAAAGATTCCTCTATCATGTAACATGCTATTGCACTATGACACAGAATTTTTAAAAAAAAAAACTTTGTAAAAAAAAAAATTCTCATTGTTTCAAATGTTTATTTGAGTAAATATAGGAAGATGTATATATATATATATATATATAAATCAGAGTTGTCCATCTATCTGTATCTGATGCCAGAAGTTGTTATGAGGAATTGACTGAGCTAATTTTGATAAATGTTGTAGTATAGAAATTCTGGTGGACTTCCCTCCCAGAGACTGAATTTACATGGATAAGCAATCAGACAAACAGTGAGTTTGGTAGCCATTTCAATTCTACTGCCTTAATTTTGTGAATCAAAACTCAATTGAGCAAGGTCAGTAGCAAAATACACAAAACTGATGCCAAACAAAAGTGACTTTAATCTGTGTAGCCTAGATACCTTTACATCAGAAAAACAGATCATGCACTGCTTGGAGTATTACTATTTAAGCCTGACATTGTTGGGTACCTCTGCTCATAAAATAAAATACTACTAAGCATTAGTGATCAGGATCTAACAACTGAATAAGAAATGGTTAGTTTTTTAAAAATATTAATAGTAGCAGTACTGTTACACCTAATTAAATGTCATTAATACAAACAAAAGCCAATAAAAAATAATTAGTAATGTATAAGCTACTAGACAAATTAAGCTTTCAATAACACTAAAAATGTATTATTAAATCATTGGACTTACATGTAGCAAGAGAGCAGCAGCCAAAAATGACAGACCTTGACAATAGCCAATCTCTTGATCATATATTGAGTATGCCTTTAAAACAAAAAAAAAACAATAATAATCACTATCTTTATAGCTCTGTGAATGTATACTTCTATTCTTAAGTATTAAAATAACTTATATTGTCTGAATCAACACCAAATCATTTAAAACAATTAGAAATCTAGTCTACAATAAAATTTATTTTACACTTGATATTCATGATTCATATACTGCAAAAACACAAATTAGACATTTGTTCTGTAATTAAACAAACAAAATTCTTATGGCTAAAGACATTTGTAATGAAAATCCATTTTAATTTATAATTTTTTTTTTGTAATTGTTTATTCCTATATTTTCCAATATACACATTAAGATTTTCTATTTACCAAAAATAAATATCCAGAAACTTTTTATCAACTTAATATAATGTCAGATTTATTAAGCTGTTTTATCAAGGTAAATTATACAATATTAACTCTTTCACTGCTCAGATGGGGTGAACCTTCACCCCATGGGTGAAAAGAAAA
Organism: Limulus polyphemus; assembly: GCF_000517525.1. NCBI lineage: Eukaryota > Metazoa > Arthropoda > Merostomata > Xiphosura > Limulidae > Limulus > Limulus polyphemus. The sequence continues at coordinate 438,030 of NW_013665794.1, read as the reverse complement.
ATCTTTTTTTTTTTTACCTTATGAAATCATAGTATAGTACTAAAAGTAAAGAATAAACACCAATAAGTCATATAATGACTTCTGTGTAGGCCTTGTGGTGTACCAAGTGAGGAGGGAACAGGGGGTCGATCAAGTCAGGAGCAATCCTCACTGACAAAAAGAGGGCAAGCAGGACTCATTTGTTTACTCCACATGTGGTGTTGCACTCCTGTCTTATCTCACACACTGACAAAGTGTTGGTCTTGAATAACACAGCTATACTGTACAAATTACATTTAGCACAGTGATATAAATCACTAAATCTACTGTATAAGTGCCTAATATTTACACTATATACATTTTCTTCTGCTATGTGTAAGTGTCGGGGTGACATCTATGGGTCACTGGGGTTTCAAACAGTGGCAAGAAAATGTACAACATACAGTGCACAGAGCAGTGAAAAGATTAACTGAAGGTGAAGGCTTACAACAATGGTTCTACTTGAATTACTTTTACTGTACCTTACATATTTTGTACAAGGAGTCTTGCCCTAGACCCCCACTTTCTCTGAAGTACTCATGGGCAGGAAAAGTGCGATTTATGTCCCTTTGAATAACATTTTCACAAGGAGATTCCTGGATAAAATAGGAATTTTAATACTTATGCTATTTATTTATTAATAATGAACTATAAATGATAAAATCAGTAAATGAAATTGAGTTAACATCTCTAAGCCCTTACACTTATCTCTAATGTATTTTTAAGTTATCCTCAAATTGCTCAGATATAGACCTATTTAATGGTCAAAATTGCATAACTTGCAAAATGTCTTTCCTGTAATAATATGATACAATAGAAATAAGTAGTTATTTACATTTCTTGGGGAAGATAAACAGGAAAGGTTGTTTGAAACAAACCATAACAAAAAATTATCTTCAGGGTAATCACAGAACCATTTTGCCAACTGTTAGTAAAAAAGTATTCAGTATAAAAAATACACTGGAGCCCAGTTGAGTCCTCTGTTAAACTATACTGCTGATCTCACAATATACATGGTGGACTAAACTTCAGTATGAAGACAGATCACCAAGTAAGAATACTTACAAATATATTGGAGACGAGAGGTTGAGCCATGAACTATTTTCATATATAAAACATAATACTGGTAAATGCCAAGTATTCACAAGCTTCTAACATAGAAAGATGTCAGGTGGACACACTAAATCAAAAGTTCAGTATGATGAAATAAATACAATTTAATTAAATAAATGGTGCAGTGGGTCAATCAGCAATGACCCATTCTCCAAGAAGATATGGATGTATCATAACATCCTCACACAAGTTGGTGGAGGGAACAAGATATACCAGGTATACACTTCCATAGGAGGCTACTGCATACCTATTTAAGGATCCACTGAATTTAGCACAAAAATCAAATACCCATAGTAAAGTGTCATAAATAGGTTACAGGAATTATAAGAAATTTATAACCTCTTTTATGTTGGATGTTGTAATATAAGAAGCTTCAAAATAAAAATACGATAACATTACACCTACTTTGAGTAAGGAAGCACATTACACTAATATAATAATCGATAGACAAATAATAATTTATAAGCATAAGGAAGAGTTTAATTAATGATAGAAAACATACTACATGTTTCAACAGAACATTGGTCTGTCTTCTTCAGGTAGAAGATAGACCAATGTTCTGTCAATAAAATTCTTCCTTATGCTTATAAATCATTGTATGCAAACCTATTATTCCATCTACCAATAGAAAAATGTGATGAGATAAAAGTTGGTAGCCTAGAATGTCAGGACATGTTTGAAGTACTTGTGTATAAAGTTATCTCAACAAGTATAACTCAATACAGGACACACGACTAATGAAATTAGTGATCTTTTGCATATCATGCAAGTTTGATCAATAAACAAGTGGAAGACAGTAGAAAGTTCAACAAAAGTAAACTGGTCTATACTCTAGGAATTATTCAAGAGAGCATTTAATGTCTTTTAATTGAAGTAAAACTTTTTTTTAACTTTATTAACAAAACAATAATTTACAACAAATTAATTACAGTTCATTTTGAGAGAGACAGAGAGATGTAAAACAGAAAATTCAGTAAAACTAGATCATAAGTTTGACCTAACATGTGTCTAAAATTGTTACAAGAAAAAAATAACCTTGTCAGTTTCTGACAAATAATAAATGCTTCTTAAACTAAAACTAATAATGTTGTACACATTTATTTATTTGGGTTATAATAAATGTTTTAAATTCTCAAAATATGTAAAAAATCTGCAAGGTTTATTTTTTACTATCAGGCAGAAATACCTCATGAGATAGTAAGGCTAAGGCAAAACTACAGCCAATTATTAAACATTATACATTTAACTTCAAATCTATCGGACAGATGATCTTATTTTGATTGATTACTATACAGAAATATATTACAATAAATTACATCTTGCTTCCAAGATGATGCTATAAAAACTAAAATCAAATAACCTTGTTTATTAAAAGTCTATAAGTTTCCATCATATCCCTGTTATCATAGCAACCAGCCAGCAGTTGCCATACTTCTCCTCGAAGAGCTTCAGGAACTCCACGCCTAACATAAGAAGCCAGGGATTTAGGCCTTTGTTTGAGGTTTTGCCTCCACTTGGTCAAAACTTCAGCCCAGCCAGCCAATTCTGTCTCAGTGCAGTCTTTACTAACCTCACCTGTACCACTCAGCAGAGGTTCATCATTATCTAGATAGAGTCAAGGAAAATAAGTTTTATAACTAAAGAAAAACTTGACCGGCTTACCAATACAAACTCCCACACAGTATCAATTTGTATGTAATTTAACTATCTTAACATGTACAGCAGATACTTGAAGTGAACCAGGAAAGCTCCAAATATCACAAATAGGTAAAAAAAAGTGAAAGATCCTACTTAACATTTCAGAGAATGCTGCTTTTCAGAATACCCCTTCACTTTATTTGTTAACCTTCCTGTCAATATTGTCCTTTGAATTTGATATGTTTTAATACATAAATAAACAAACACACATGCACATATGCATATAAAAAGAAAAATTTTAAAACAACTCAAGGATTTTTCTTATTTTTTACTTTGAGTAACAAAAGAGCTGTGCTTTTACAACATACATGAATGCTTTTTTTTTAATACCAACAAGTTCATGCTACCTTCAGATAGACAGCTAAGCTACTGAAAATTAACATTTTCCTAAACTCAAAATATATTTCCAATACATACTTGTACTGCCCTCTATCGGCACAAATTTTTGCTCACCTCTAGCCTTGTTACTCCCACTTATTACTGCATACTAACATGTAAATGATCATGGAGCAAGCCTCTACCAATATGATTGTGACACTACCCCTATCATAACTAGCACCCTCTCTAATCATGCACATGTTAATCACCTCAAAATGGGTCATAACTAACCAAACCAATTCACACCAGAAGTGGGGAAGAAAGGTGGGAAATGTGTAAGGTAATTATCTATTGGAAATACATTTTCAGTTTAGGAAAATGTTAATTTCTGATATATCTTACCTCTTCTCACAAAAGCCTAGAATCCCACACTGAATTGGTGGAGGACTAGTGAGAAGACGATCCCCCTTTAGGAAAGGCCCAAAAGAAGACCATGAGGTGTGATAAGGAATTAAAAACAATACCCCAGTGGGAGACTGCACCACTTCTGAGCCAAGTATACTCTTCACCCTGTATTAATGTGTCACCAAAACTTAAAGGGCAGGAACTTGGAGGGGTCTCAAATAAAAAATACAGAAATAATGGGACCCCTTGGTGTAGAGGGCACGTCAGACCGTAAATGGGAGTTCAACCTCAACCAACACCTAGCGGCATCTGAAAAAGTACCTCAGGTCTGTGGTAGGAGAAAGATCCTATACCTTTCACCTCAAAAACAAGTACTGGCAGGGAAGAGAAGCTCCCATACCAAAAACCCATCTCCACATGTCCACACCTCCAACACAACCAACACCAGATCCACAGGGAAACTGACATCTGGCAGATAGTAGGGGGGAGGAGAACCCAGGTGGATGTTCATCTTAAGACCAAAACTTGGTGGCATTGAGAATTTGGTTTTCCAGACCACGGTAGGAGGAGAGTATCAGCCTTACACAAGCAAGATGTCATGTGTCTCGTCCAGCTACAGCCAACACCAGATCCACCAGGAACCCAAATCCAGTGGATGGTAAGAAGAGAGATCACAATTTTGGGTTTGCAACTCCAGTTAAAAACCTGGCGACGTAGGTAATTTTTATTGCCCAGTCCACAGCAGAAGGAGGGTACTGGCCAAACAAATGTGAAGACTTATGTGTCTGGACCAACTCTGACCAACACCCGTTCTTCGAGAACCTAAATCCGGAGAATGGTAGGAAGGAGGAATGTCTCAGGTGGAGGGGCAAACTGCGATTTTTGTTAATTTTTTGTTTATATATATTATGGCGGAATGCTACATCCAACACCTGGCAGCATGTGGAATTGTACACCAGGTCCATAGCAGGAAAGGCATCACACCACTGACACCCGCGGAATGCCACTATCCTACTCTCAACCAAGTGGTATTGTGCACAACAGGAGGGCAGGCTTCCATGGTCCACCACCCCAGTGGCTAGGAACTAGTATGTAGCAAGGACTCACATATTTCACTAGAAGAAGGAGGGAAATAATGTGTTGGAGATTCCAGAGAACCACAGCACAAGAGAGAGAGTGCAACGGGTGACCACCATACCCTATATTGAAAAGCACAGCAATCACGCTGATGGAGTTCATCATCCAACACTTGGCAGCATCTGGAATTGTACATTAGTTCCACGGTAGGAACGAGCATCAAATGCCACAGATCATGAGAGATGGGTAGTGATCCCTTTGACTAAGAGGCATAATCAAGAAGAAGGCTGTCCAAATCCAAAAACTAAAAGATCACTGAAAACATAGTTAAAACAATCATCAGTATGTTCTGACTGTAGCACGAAAGTGGTAAACTCCAGACAGACCAGAGCCGTCACTTCACGAGTCAAGAATCATGGTGTCAACCCATTAGACATGGTTAAGAATTCTGCTGCCATGGTAAGAGCAGTAGTTGTAGTCGTGACCACCAGAAATTGCAAGTGCATAACTCCCGAAATTGAAAGAGGAGAGAAGATAAAATAAAATAACTCGTAATTCTCCAAAAACAGAATGAAAACATAAAATAACAAATTAACTGAAGGAGAAATTCATTAAAGTGAAAACATGTGAATATATTAATCAAACCACGAGCAAAAAGCACATCTAATCAGTAGGACTGCCAATCAAGAAGTGATTAACATGTGCATTAGAGAGAGCACTAGTTATGATATAGGGTAGTGTTGCACACCTAGAGTGGAGGGTTGCTGAATAATCATTTGCATGTTAGTATCCAGTAATAAATAGGAGAAACAAGACTAGTTGCAAACAAAAATTTGTGCTGATAGAGGGCAGTACAAGTCAAGAAAGATTTTGTGAGGAAAGGTAAGATATCGCATGGGAAATAGCAAAATTTTCTACATATTTGCTATAATTCCATAGTATTCTAACAACCCATGTAAAACTATCACATTAGCTATTAGAGCTGGGTGGTTAGTGGTATTTGCTAATCAATTAATCAATGGCCCAATTAAATGATTAGTTCAGTGTTCCTTATTCCACATAGCACCTTTTGTTCATGGTCCTGTGTGCTAACTCGTTTATCACAAAAAAAAAATTTTGGTAGCAAGTAATGCACAATGTCCACCTAATGAGCAATTTCAAAAAAAAAAGAAGGCAGCAGATGCTGCTCACTGTTGCCTTCCTTCTGGTCAGCTGTTGAAAATCAGTGACAGTGGCAAACAGCCTTAGAATAACAAACACAGGATGAGTTAATCTGGTGGCAACATTTCAATTACTTGCATAGTTCGAATAATTAGAAAACCTAATCCTGATTCTCCTCACAACCGATTTAATCCTAATTTTGATTAGTTGTATATTTTTGTGACAATAAGCATAATCAGAATTTCTATAATTGATTGATTGTTGAAATCATGAAAAACAACAACCATCAGAAATACTAAATTTGATTAATTGATTTAATCATAATTTCAATTAATCAATTAGTTTATGTGACATTAATCAATGTAATCACTGCTCATACTCAATCAATTATACTGAATACTAAAAATGCACTTAATAACAACCCAATAATAAAATTTATGAAGTAAAAATATATACTATTTTAGTGTAATTTATTTAGGAACTATTACAATGACTTAAATTAAGTTATTATAAAAAATAATAATTACATTCTGTAGTCACAATACCAAGATGCTGAAAATGGATATTAATGCCAGTGATTAAAAAAAGTTGTGAGAGATATTTAGAAGATAACATACAATCTTAATATGTAATTCTAGAATACAAAATCAATTTAGTATTTCTGCCCTATATTTATTTCATTCAGTACTCTAGCTAAAGAAAACAATATTAATATTGTATTATTTTATATCTAATGAGAGGAATTAATTTATCATGATTTCTTTCTTCAAATGCAGGCATTTGTTGTCACCTAATTGTTACACAAAATATTATCATATCATTACACACATATAACTTAAGTTAATAATAGCTTACAAATTTTCTACTTACATTTTGTGCAATCACCTTCTCTAAGCTTAAACAACAGTTTATAATGCAACTTAACAGTCATATAATATGGATGTACAAGATGTCTGTTGTTGACTTGTTTGTAACATAGAATTAATGTAATTAAGTTAAATATGATACTAACGTATGCTGAGCTTCAATATATAAATACTTAGCTGCTGAGATTGCATTACCATGTAGGTTCCAATCCACCTGTGCCTGAATTTAATGTGTAAAATGATTAATCATATGTATGTGTCCAGAATAGTACTTGTCTTCATTACCACTCAGTAATGTGAATGTTATTTGTCCAGTGTCATGAAATGTCCTTGGTAAGTTGTTCTTTTATGTTAATAAACAGTTCGTGGGAATACAGTATGCATCTTTATTGAGCTAGTTGAGCTATTGTCAGCGACCTAGTGGATGAACAGGGAGAGCTGTCAGTACACTAGGAGAAGATAATCATAATACAAAACCAGATTTCTGTACAAGTAAAAATATTATGAACTGAAATTTTTGTGTCCTCGTACCACCTCATTTACACATGGTTTATATTTTAATTACTTGGTTCACTCGGGATACTAAAAGAACCTTATATTTAATGAACTGAAAAAAAAAATCCTTACACTGATGGTTAAAACCCAAATACATTATAAGAAAATAATTTAAAACTCTACCAGAGTTGCTCTCAACATCTCCCGGTGTGGAAGGAGAAAGATCTACAGGTCGTCTGCCTTGAGAAATGTTAAGAGACAAAGTCATACGTTTCCTGTGAAGCTGAGTAGCACTCTCCAAGCTGATAACATCAAACATGTGCTCCTTTGAATTAGTGTTTTCACATTCCACCTTTGATATGAAGAGAAACGTAATAAATTTACACTTTCAATAAATAAGTGAATCTCGCAAAATGTTCTCTTCCCCTTTTTATCTCACCTCATAAATGATATTACTCAACATTAAATCTATATTTAACTCTTTCCACACGGGTTTGACTGATTCAACCGAGTTCATAATCATTTTATTATCGTTACAGTTTCCATACTATAAATTTAATACAGTACACATATATTCACAGTAAACATTACAATACTTTTGTACGCAAAAATTAAAAAAGTCAAAAAATGTTGTACATATTGAATAACCATATTTAAAACTATATATATATTCCCTCAGTGGTAAATCTGAAGGCTTATAACATAGTGAGCACAGCACAGACAGTCCATTGTGTAGCTTTGTGCTTAACAAAAACAAAGAAACTATATATATATGTGTGTCTGTGAATATATCATGTAGTTTTGTTTGCTAGTCTAAGTGCAAAGTAATTTTCATGTTAAGATAAAAAATACTTTAATCATCTGTAAGTTTTGAAATTTCCTTTGTGTAACCTCTAAATCCTCCTCAATAATTATAAAACTTTCTTTCTCGGTAAAACTTTATATTTTATGTTATTTTCTCTATCATATATACGAAGTTGTGAAATTGACTGCCCTTGTGACCACCAAAACACAAAAACTCATTTTTTCTTTCAAGAATGACTTCAAGTCCTAACATGAAAATACATTTGTTTATCCTAAATATCTTTAAACTCATAACAGTATGCATTTGTTTATACTTAAATTTTTTTGTTTTATGGCCCTTTCAACCATGCCTAAAGTAATATTCCCAACATAAAATTTGAATATCAATTAGCAAACTTAGAGCTCATGTTATCCCTATCAAATTACATAATGCACGGGCTACTCACAAGCATACCTCATGAACAATTTTAATTATTCTTTATTTTACCTAATCTAACCCAAAAGGTTTCTAATTTTTACATTTTAGTTACTTTCATAATAATAACTAAATAATACACATGAAAAACAAGAAATAAAATACTTACCAGGGGCTTTTTTTTTTGGCTGTTGACCGTCAACATTTTATGTTTTTCTACTAATAGTTCTACTGCACTAAATTATTTATTTAATTAAATAATGCACCAAAGAACACAGAATAATAATATGCAGAAAGCACACAATGTCCAATAACTACCACAATTTCTCTGGCTTTCTAACTATATGATAAGAGCCATTAAAATTTCAGCTAAGCTCATCAATGTGCTTCTCATGGTAATAAAGTTAGAGCTGGAAGCAAAATAGACAATTCTCTGTACAGAAAACAGTGTAATAAAATACATCAGTTGATAGATTAAGACTTTGGCTTTCTACTTGTTAAAATGTTAAAATTTTCTTAAATTAAAAATGTATTTCAATAATACGTACCTTTATTCACACTTATAGCTATTACTCGACTTTCAGGGTTTCTTCCTTTGCCCATCTAAGAATTTGTCTGTTTTTTTTTACTTGCTCTAGTCTTTTATACCCTACTCAATTGTCCTTGTTGGTGATATTTATCTCGTGACACTCACCACCCTCTATCCTGGTTCTGTATATAAGCAACTCATTAAGATAATGTTACCAATTTTTCGAGACTGACTCAATCCCAGTCTGTAACTCCAGCTCTTAGTGGGAAGAAAGGGTGGGAGAAATAAATTTTCGATTTAAGAAAATGTTAACTTCCAAAACATACTTACCTCTTCTCTCATTACAGCTATAACCCCACACTGATAAGGTGGAGGGACCAGTGAGGGCATTATCCATACGGAAAGTGTCTGCATAGATCAAGGGTGTACGAAGATAAGAGTGGTATACAAGTAGAAGAAACTGCATTACATCCCGAACTGGAATGCTGGGATGATCTAAGAATTGGTTGAGATGAGAAAGATCGATGATCAATTGCCAGTCTCCTGTCTTCTTGGGTACAACACAAACAGGAAAAAATCCTGGAAGTACGGGATGGACTCTCTCTACTGCCTCCTCGAAGATAAGGACAGAATCTATTCTGAGTACCAATAGGTGGAAAAAGCAGAAGCCAGGAGGTCGGGACACATGATGAGCAGTCCTGCCATGACTTCCAGCAGGAGCTAAAGAAAGTCTAGAGTCCAACGACAACAAGGAAGAATGCAAACAGGTGACATCAATTCGTGATTCCAATGTCTCTGGGACACCCACGAATATCAAGGGATGAAGAAAAGGAGCCTCACATAACTCTCAGAGGGCTACAGCAGGATGATGAACTCCCAATTCGTCCTCAAATTGATGTGGAGAATACCTATAGGCTTCCTAAAATATTTGGAGGGAAGATAAATATCTCAGAACAGTAGTGAGGGTCAAGCAAAATTGTGATATGTTCAAAGTGATCACAGGGTCTAGTCTGGAACCCCACATATCCAAAAGAGAATCAAGTTGTTGGGAATCTAAATATACATCCTCCTGGTGGTGGAAAACCAAAGCATGCTGTTCAGATGAACATTGGAGACAAGGCATAGCTATCCCGTCACCTAATTGAGCAGCAAATCTCCCAGCATGAACATCAATATCAGGTGAAGGTGGAAAAATAAACACCCTCAGATTTTCAGCCACCAAGGAAGGAGTAGATTCAAAAGCAACTGTAGAAAGTCCCAAAACCTCACAAATCCAACTGAGCAGGAGGTGTCTGATCCAAATTGGCCTCATGAAAAGCCAACTTAGTAAACGAAGGTGCCAGAAAAGGAGAGTCCAAAAGCAGCCACAGAACCTCCTGGGGAGATGCCTCTGGACACCGATTATATGTCTCCATCTCACACGAATCAGATCATGGACAGCCTCTACTGAGAGTGACCCCCAACCTGACCTTTGAGAGATGCTAGATAACACAGGACTGATTATATAATTTATACAGAAAGCCACTAGGTGCTACGAAAATCACAACCAAGGACGTTAACTGTTGCACCACTAATAAAGATAAAGAGTATCACGAGACAAATATCACACTAGACATCCCTAATTTAGAAGTGATAGACAAGAGGATACACAGCTAATCAATACCACTGACTGCCAACTCTTCAGCTACTCTAATCAAATAATACGATTGACCATCACATTATAATGCCCACATTGTTTTGGGGTAAAATTTTATAACTTGTCTCTTATTTTTTGTACATTAATGCTAAGTGAAGCAAAATTATTTAAATGTACACGTGAAACTATTCACATTTGCTTTCTTTTAGTATTATTACTTTAAAGTGCTATTAGGCATCTCTCAATACTTGAAACACAACATATAATGGAAAAATTAAAGTTAACACAAATGGATTAAATTACATCACATGACTTCACAAGCAAAATGAGAGAGTGATCATGAAAAATGTTTGTATTTAATTCGTTTCTTTCCTTTGAATTTTCTTATCTAACCTAATAATTTTTAATTTCTATATTTTAGATACTTTTGTTAAAAAATATGCATAAAAACAGGAAATTTACAAATTATCTTAGTTTGAGGCCTAATTCTAGTCAGGAAAATACTTCAGTGACACTACTTTTTTTACACTATATTGGCTGTTCACAAAATAAATTGTGAAGTTTTCAAGTAAGCATTTTAGTATACAAAAGGTACAATGGGCCGTAGAATTGAATGTCCTAAAAGAACTATAATTTATTTGGGTTTCTAACTAAGCTATAAATAGGTTAAAAAATCTATCACTGCCAGTAGTGTGGTGGAGCTGGACCAGACTGAAATGCCATTCCTGTACTGTTTTTTGTTTTTTTTTCGTGTGATAAAAGTACATGTATTTGTAAAATAAACTTAAACTGTAGATATCTTATAATATTATTAACTTGCATGTCTCAAATGCTGTATTTGAAAATAATAAAATTCATTTTTATGACATGGAGATGCTATATAAATTACAGATGATTTATCTGTTGTACCAGTTGGTTACATAAACTTTAACACTATTGCCCAGGCATCATTTACTGCACATGTCAAGAGGTTTTAGTTACATTCAAAATTTTATTAAACCATTTTTTGTTTATGTTATGCCAATTAGTATAGCATAACATAATAGCTATAATCCATATTTTAATAGTATACAAGTTTTAAGTTTAAATTGTCTGCTTTTTGCTTGTTATTATTCTACATTTTTTGCCACATTATTTAATTACATAAAAATTATTATATGCGTTACTACCATTAATATAAAGAAGATGGGTTAAGTGTTATCGACATTTGACAGAAGAAAAAAATGTACTTTATTTCTTGTTTTTTCATGTTTATTCTTTATTTATTATTATAAAAGTTACTAAAATGTTAGTTAAGGTTAGATTAGGGCATTTTATAATAAAAATATTTCATGAGGCACACATGCGAGCAGCTTGGAGTAGCTTGTGGGTAACGTAATTCAATAATGTAACATGAGCTGCATGTTCCCCAAGTGATTTACAACTTATAATGCTGCAAATAGTAGTTAGACAAGGTTCAAAGGGCAATACAACAATAAAATTTAATTATATATAGATGTATATTGTTACAAGTTCAAACCTACTTAGGATAAACAAATGTAGTTTCATGTTACAATTTGAAGTCATTCTAGAAAGAAAAAGAGGGTAATTTAGATTTATTTTGATTTTTTTTTTGGTGGTTATGAGGTTGATCAAATTAACCAACTGAGTATAGAGTTATGGTAGAGAAAATAACAGATAAATTATAAAGTTTTACTGAAAACACAAACATTTGAAATGCATTTAGGTTTTAGAGGTTACACAAATGAAATTTGAGACTTTTGAGATGAGGAAAAGTATTTTTAATCTTAATATGAAAATCACTTTGCACACAGACTATTCAAAAGAAACACTCAACATATTCAAGGACAAATCTTTTCTTAGTTTATTAAAAATACTTCACTAAAAAACCTGATTTTTTGTATGTGAAAGACTTATAATGTTTACCAAAAGGCTGCCAAATTTTGTGAAGATATACAAACTATATTAAAAGTTAGTGGTACCAAATCTATAGACTTTAAACAAGTACAAAAGGTCACGTAGTCAGTCGTATTGACCAAGCCAGTATTGAGAGAGTTAACCCCCTGGTCATGGGTAGGTCAAAGTGTGCATGTCACAAATTTTTAGAGATTTACAATCAAAAGTTAATTAAACTACTATATTATCATGGTATACAAATAAATTTGTAGTTAATAAATCAAATCTTAATATTATATAAGTTTTAATTTTTTATTTAAAAAGAAAATATTTAATCATGGCATTTGTTCTCTATGCATTACCCATTCTCTAATATATTTACTACTCCTCTCTGAAGTACAGAATTTAATTTAATTTGCTCATTATAATATAGATATTACCACAGCAAAGTCTAATTTTTATAGCCTACAATATTCGTTGTTTATAGAGACATAAACTAGAAAGTCAGATCCACTTGCCAGGCCCACCCGTCACATCCTCTCATTCAAATTGTCAATAATTCTCTCTCACGTTTTATATCATTTATAAACAATAGAAAAACCTTTTAATTTATCAAATGCCATATGACATAACATTGTTTTCAGTATAAAGTATTGTCAATTTCATCTTTTTTCAAAGTTTGGTTAATAGTGTTCATGTTGAACAGCAAAGGAATTATTTTAAAGCACTTATGCCTTATTGTTTAATTTGTGCATGTTATTATTCTGTGTTCTTAGGTGCATTCTTTAAATAGATAAAAATTATTTAATGTACTAGTACCATCATTGCAAAAAAAAGTTGGCTTAAATTTTCATTAGCAACGTACAGCAAACAAACAAGACGTGAATGTAAATACCATATTTCTTCTTTTCAGCTGTATTTTTTACTCATTGTTATAAAAGAAACTAAAATCTAAAAATCAGAAATTTATTAGGTTAGATTAGGCAAGATAATGAAAAATAATGGCAATAATAATAATAATAATTCTCTTCTTGGCTATCTTAATTCACAATACCCCTCTATATACTTCACTCAAGAAATTAAGACAAATAACTTTTTTTTTATGTTCTGGTTAGTCAGGATGCTAATGGCTTCACAACTTCTGTCTATCATAAAAACACACTTACTGGCTTTTTCACTCAGTCTGACAGCTTTATACCCTTTTCTTTCAAACACAATGTCATACTCTGTCCTTCACAAGGAAATTTCTTTCATACAAAGCATTCTTTTTTGAAATGGTTACCCTAAGCATTTCCTAAAGGAAATAACATGCTCATTCTTAACTAATGTGTTTGTCAAGCCAGCCAAGATACCTACTGTACCCAAACTACCTTTATACACCCTGCTCACCATATCTTGGAAGATAGTTCCCTTATCATGAAACAGTTGGAAAAAATTATGTAACTTACTTCACTCAAATTGATCTAAAAGTTATTTTTATACCTAATTTCAGACTAAAAATGTTTTTCCACCACAAATATCATGAGTTGGTTGCTCATTGTACACATCTAATCTACATCTCTCTAAATGCAGAGAATGTATGGCCTCTATATTGGTGAAACTAAACATCACCTTAAAATACAAGAACTTGAAGATATGGGTATATCAACTAGAAGAAAAGTTACAAGCCACTCCAACTCTGCAATCTACCAACATAATACAGAAACAGATCATCCAATTTCTATCTCCAACTTTAGAATTCTCTGAACAGTCAAGCATGATACCAAACTTCTAATAAAAGAGACATTATACATAAAACCTCTTCTTCCACCTACAAATAATACACTTTCTTCATTTGATTTAAATCTATTTTAATTTAAGAATTTCACTTGCACTACACACTTTTCTGTTCTACTTGTTTGTAATCAAACTGTTTTTATTTATTACAAATTATATCATATTTCTGGTCCATTTACCACTGTGTTTGTTTTGTACCTCTAGGTTATTGAAGGTGGAATTTTGAAGATTCCAAAATGTTTAATAAATGCTTCATGTTATTATGTTCATGTTTTACTTCATTATTAGATTATGTTCTATGTGAGGTATGCTTGCAACTAGCTCATGCCTTTTGTTATTCAATATGGTAACTTGAGTTACACATTTGCTAAGTGAGTTGTATGGCTGGGTTATTAGTTTAATACAGTTCAAAAGACAATAAAATTATGTAAAAACAGATGTAAACTGTCATGAGCCTTAAGCTATTTAGGATAAACAACTGTAGTTTTCTGTTACAATTACTCTAGAAAGAAAAAAAAGAGTAATTCAGATATATATATATTTTTAAGGTGATTACAAGTTTGGCCAATATATAAAACATAAAGTTTAACTTAAAATAATGTTTGATATTTATTTAGGAAGTCTTAGATGTTAAATAAATATTATTTGAAAATTCTCAAATGAAGAAAAGTATTTTTAATCTTAACATGAAAATCACTTCGCACTCAGAGCAGTCAACACTTCGACTCTATATATTCACAGACAAATCTTTAGCAAACATACTTAATTACAAAATCTGATTTTTTTTTCTGTACAAAAGACTTGTAATGTTTACCGAAAGCTAGCCAAATTTCATGAAGATACACAAAACATATAAAAAGGTACAGTAATAATGCTCTCACGTTTACTTGGTGGTTAAAAGGTCAGTGTAATCCACTGACATTGTATGGAAAGAGTTGACTGTATTCTCAAGGAATGATAGTTTATTAACAAATTAAAAACCAATGCTTTGGGATGGGCAGAAGAATTCTAAAAACATCTATAAGTGCACTGTTTACAGGCAAGGTTTCTTGGAGCTATGCAGAAATGCAACTTACATTTTTTTTTTTGCAAATTACACTAAATAAATGTCACAAATTTACAAAATATTTCTGAGTAAAAATGGTTGAAATAAAATTAGAATTATTATTTTATTTAAGTTTTGAAATTTGATAAGACAGTGTACATTTAAATCTTTCAACATGGGGTCAGTCAACTGGACTGAGTCACGTGACCTTCTGTACTTGTTTAAAGTCAACATAAATTTAATACTTATAACTATATATATATATTGGGTATATCTTCATGAGATTTGGCAGTCTCTCAGTTAATATTACAAGTCTTTCACATACAAAATATCATACTTCTTAGAGAAGTATTTCTAATAAAATAAAGTTTTGTCCATGAATATATTGAGTATTTGTTTTGAATAGTCCATGTGCAAAGTAATTTTCATGTTAAAACTTAAAAATACTTTTCTTCATCTCAAAAATCTCAAATTTCCTTTGTGTAATCCCTAAAACCTCCTAAATGCATATCAAACTTTTTTTCAGTAAAACTTTATAGTTTATCTGTTATTTTCTCTATCTCAAAACAGGATTGGTCAATTCAACCGACCTAGTAACCACCAAAAAAATCGAAATAAAGCTAAATTGACCTTCTCTTCTTTCTAGAATGACTTCAAACTGTAACATGAAACTACATTCGTTTATCCTAAGTAGCTCTAGGTTCGTAACATTATACATCTATCTATAATTAAATTTTATTGTCCTTTGAACCATATCTAACTACTATCCACACCATTATAAGTTGTAAATCACTCGGAATGTGCAGCTCACATTACGCTATCGAACTTCATTACCCTCGAGCTGCTCTCGTGCGTGCCTTGCGAACAATTTTAATTATATTATTATTACTTATTTTAATCTAGTCTTACAAAACTTAAGATCCATATTTTTAGATTTCTAGTTACTTTTATGATAATAAATAAAGAATAAATATGAAAAACAAGTAAATAAATAATGTACTTACCCAATCTTTTTTTTCTTGCACTCGATTGTTGAGGAGAGTTAAGTCTGGTTTTTTTATAGTAATTATACTAATGCACCAAAGAATATAGACTAATAACATGCAAAAAGTAGACAAATTCACATACCTCTCAGGCATTCTAACTATGCGACAAAAGCCGTTAGAAATTCATCGAAGCTAGTTGTTAACTTCAGGGAATTGAACCCCAGACCCCATTGCTGAGAATATGCAAACTCATCACTTTCCCATAGGGGAACTGAAAAAATAACAGACAAAAAGAAGACACAGAAAAAACTAATCTAAATTCTCTCCAGAATGTTGTGGATCGCCCTCAATTGCAGCCTCAGAGACCCTGGACGAACACCACAAAACAAAATATATATCTCCATCTCACTACGAATAAGATCACTGACAGTCTCAATCTAGAGTGACACCCCACCCCGATTGTTGTGCAATGCTAGATATAAGAGGTGGATTAGGAAGACCTGATTTGCCCCCAGTGCCAGAAATAATAATCTAGGAATTCATATAAATTGGCTTACTAATTGGAATAAAAATGTTTTTAAAACCAACTAGATAATACATATAACATTCAAAGTATCTCTGAATGATCGTAATACTGGAAAACCCATTAGTGACACTTTGCCAACAAAAACTGATAACATTATCTGAATGAGGTGCTTATATACAGTACCAGGATAGAGGATGCACTGACATAGGTGGAGAGTCACAAGATAAATATTGCCAAGGGCAGGTGAGTGGGGTATAAAAAACTGGACAAGGTGATAAAAAAATCAGACCAATGCTTACATGAGCAAAGGAAGAAACCCTGGCAGTTGAGTATTAGCTATAAGTGTGAGAGGAGGTAAGTATGTTTTGGAAATTGAGACTTTGAAACAACAAAATCCCTGTATTTTTTTGTTTCACTCACTATATAATTCCTCACTTCATTGGAAATACTCTATTTCTTCAGCCTCCTCAATGACCAGAAATTCTGATATTATTCTGGAATCAAAAGCACGAAATTCTAGGTTAAAATTATCTCAATGAGATAATTGGGAGCAGCAGATGCACGAGATGTACTAGGTCCTACCACCATGACTATATGTGGGTAACTGAAGCATGGGTGCATGGCATTGCTTGGGTACTGTTCTCGGATGATTCGCAGCACCTAGAAAACTTACCAGGCCACCAAATTAGTGGCCATTCAAAATGTTGCTCGCAAAATGCTTGCATCATATGATGTCAACTGTAGTTGAAGGGTTAAAAAATCTTAAAACTTACTTCAAAAATCTGATATTTTGTGTACAAATGCTTTGTAATGTTTACTGATAATCTGTAAAAGTTCGTGAAGTGTACATTTTAAAAAAGTTACAGTACAATAATTGCCTAATGATTACTTTGGGGGAGATGGGCTGGTTGGAATCCACCCACCCATAGTAAAAGGGTAATCACAAATTTAAAACATTTCAAAAAAAATCATACAAATTTACCTTGCCTTCAAATAGTTTCTGAATGAAATGAAAAAGTTTCAGCTTAAACATACGAAGTAATCTCTTTAAAAAAGGTACTACAAGCACTATAAGATATTATGAACCTGGTTTGCACTTTATTATCCAAATTATTCATACTGACTTACCGGGTATGCAAGGTTATGATAGTAATTTAACCCTATCGCTATGGGTCACAGGTGAAAAGCCATGGCATCATGTTTGTTGACTTGCATTGAAAATTTTATTGATCTACTATTTTATGAACTGATGTCAACAAGTTTGGTATCAAATTGTAGATTATAATTCAAATTTTAGTATTACACAGTTAATTTCTTAATTTAAAAGTAAATATTAAAAAAACAAAGCTAAACATCGATATTTGTGTGTCACATGGTATGTTGTATGCAGCAATGGTTCAACTTAGATGTTTGTCTATAGTTTCATACGAATTAGGAACTCAAATTACCAATATTAACAAGCTAGAACATAAAATAAGAATCTCCTAGCTTTCTATTCACTGAGTCAAACACAGTGGCCCCACTCACCTCTTTCCATTTTGGGAAACAGTCCCTTATATACACTTGTGTATATGATGTGAATAAACAATCAAAAGCTCAGAATTTCCCCCAAGTGGCTTTCTCAGCCATTTTCATGTGTTAGGACACTATCTCGTTCTTTCAAAACAAGATTTCAAGGAGGTAGGTTGTCTTTAGTCTGCTTGAAATTCCATATTTTTTTAGACCAAAATACAGCTTTAGTTACTAAACTTGATAAATTATAATGGAATTCTATGGTATTGATATAGCAATTTATGATTTTTTGATTATTCAAATGTACATATAAAACACAGAAAAATTATTTTGTTTCACATCCTCCACATGCAAAATTTTTTAAGGCTTAGCAAGCTACAAGAAGCAGCAAATGAGTACCAAGGTTGTAACTAGAGTTTTCTTTACTTCTTCAGTTACTGTTCTATGTTTAAGAAAAATAAGTTTAAGAACTTGTTTGTAAATAGGAATAATCTATATAGAAATATAATGTATAATAATTGAAATGTATGTAACTTGTATTTTACAAAATACAAGTCCACTAAAATATGGCCAAGACAGATCATTTTGTAAAGACTAAAGGTCAGTTTTATATTATTGGATACAGTAACATGAGTGCATGTGTGCCACGTCATTGTAACTTCTGTAATGTTAGCCAGGCACGACTGGAAGTTCAATATAATAAAAATAAATAAATGTATAATGTTACGAGATTTAAAATATTTAGACTAAACATTTGCATTTTCATATTTTAATCTTTAGTCATTCTAGAACGAAAAAAGCATAATTTATATTTCCTAATTTTTTATGGTGGTTACAAGGTCAGTCAAATTGACAGACCCTGTATAGCTAGGGTAGAGAAAATAACAGACAAAATATACAGTTTTATTGAAAACAAACGTTTGAAATGTATTTAGGAAGTTTTAAAGAGTACACAAATCTTTAGTAAAATTACTTCATTAAAAAATCTGATTTTTTGTGTACAAAAGACTTGGAATAATTACTAAAAGTATAACAAATTTTGTGAAGATACATATACAGCATTAAAAGTTATAGTATAAATACTTAACGTATGCAAATGTGTATACGAACTCGTGTATTTTATACCAAGGCCGTCACAAAAGGGTTTACCAAAAAATAGAGCTAAAATTTATATAAAAATTATCTGAAGCCTCTTGCAAGATACATTACATTCAGCTTTGATTTTTACTGTAAAATATGAAACTAATGTTCAAACACTATTTTTATTTCAGACAATCCTATTAATGT
Source organism: Limulus polyphemus (assembly GCF_000517525.1). Lineage (NCBI taxonomy): Eukaryota > Metazoa > Arthropoda > Merostomata > Xiphosura > Limulidae > Limulus > Limulus polyphemus. The sequence continues at coordinate 418,467 of NW_013665794.1, read as the reverse complement.
CTGGATTTAACCTTGATCTAAGATGTGTTCATAACAATATAAACACATTTTTTTACTTACACAAAGTAACAATTAAAATATGCTTCTAAAATTTATTTCTTACCATCACTGTCAGATTCCTCTCCAAAAGGGTTAAAATCACTATCATCTTCAGATTCAGTTGGAGATGGACTTGGCTCTCGATCACTTGAATTGGAATCAGAAGGAGCAAACTCACTGTCATCATTCTCTTCAGGTTCTGCTTCACTATTGCTTTCATCTGTTAGCTTCGACTCCCTGTATCGTTTCACAAGCTGCCTTGCTTGTCTTGCTACAGGAAAACACAACTGATTATTCTTTCCTGTATTATTTCAACTTTCATATCATTTGTTTATCATCAGAAACACAAACTGGAACTGTACTCATTGAAAACAAAAGGTAATAGAGGGTCAATACCTTAAAATAATTATAGTTTGCACTGTAGTATATAATTACAACATTCATTTCTACCTTTTCTGTATACATTATAGTACTTATTCTAAATTTATCATTTATTCTGTATATTTGATGGGTTCTCATAACATGTTTGAGAAAGCCATTTCATTCCAGCTGCCTTATTTTGTTTATCATTCTTTAAGAGATACCTATTTAGCCCATGAGAGAATCCTGAAATACTGCACATCATGCAAAAACATCAACAGCTGTGTCCTTCAATGATAGTTAATATTTCAAGGTAACAGCCTTACCCAAGTTTGACTGAGAAGGACCAGTCATGTGGGAAGCACAAATTCTTTTGGGTAAAAAGGAAGTTTCTTGTGAAGTAAGGAACACTGGATATAGTCAATCTGATACCTGGATTCAACCTTATTGGTTGAAGATAGATGATCCAATAAAAGTGATCCTCCCATGCACATAAAGGCAAGTATACAAATTGTGTTTGCATTAAGTATGTTTTAATAAAAACTGTCTATTTCATGTCAACTTTGAGTCTAGTTTGTCTATTTCATTCATTTTCACATTTCAATTATTCATTAAAGACTTATTCTATTGCTTTGAAGGTAATTCAGTTTTACATGGATAGCACACTACAAACAGAACAAAAAAGACAAGGCTGTTTAATGTTTTTGTCATCCTTCAGTACAAAATTATATTAGGATTACCTATACAAAAAAGTACTTATCCTGACTGGCCTAGGAAATAGGATGAACTTTCAGACCATAAAAGTGGTTCATCATTGTGATCTGTTCAAGAAAACTATACCCTCTGACTTTACATATCATTTCAACAAGATGTATGTAGGTGTACTGAACATCATAAAGTTCTACCATGTTTTAAGCAAATTGTTTGCCAACTTTAGGAAGTTAATTTATACTGTCCAGAAATCTTGATTAATAACAATAATAATAAAATGTATTAATTTTTTCAAAATTTATTGATATGGTTAGAGAAATATTTGTTTGTTTGTAGTTTAAGCACAAAGCTACACAATGGGCTATCTGTGCTGTGCCCACCATGGGTATCAAAACCTGGTTTCTAGCATTGTAAGTCCACAGACAATACTGCTCTGCCAGGTTAGAGTAACATTCAAGTTTAGCAAAAATGGGAATTTCAATTTCAGGAAATAATACAGATACTGCATCTAAAAAGCAATGAAAGAAATTTGAAAATTTCTGATTAATAACCAGTGTTAACATTCAGTTCAATATGAAAATCACTTAAAAACTCAAAGACTGTACCATAAATCATATTTAATACCTTATTCCATGAGATAGAGAAAAAACATACAACTTTTAAGTGTTGACCTACTACTACTTAACCTTACAATTCAAAATGCTTTTATATTAGACTAACAGTTGTACACTGTGTTTAACTTGATCTTCTCAAAACTACTTTGCTCTCCAGACAATATTATTTGTCCAAAGACAACACCTGTCAGTACTTGTTTGCTGGGTACCTAAAACCAACCAAGAGGAAGTGAATTATACCACGAATCATATACTTTACCAACTTTATTTATAATAAACTAAAAAATACAGCCTACATCTAATATAAATTTTCACAAAACTAAAATTATTCACATAAGGATGGACCAAAGATTCACTAGTAAAACATGGGAATTTCAGAGAGCATAATGTATACAGCACAAAGCATTATCAATGTAATACACATGAAACACAACTGAAGATATGGTAACTGGACCATTCTCAAGTGAAGTGTACTGCAACTAGCCTTCGTTATATGAAGCTGAATATTTTTTACAGAACTGAAGAAATAAAAGCCAATGGTACATTTCACAAGTATTCAATTCATTACTACCATGACATCGGAAAAAATATGGTAATAAAAAAATTTGTGAAACAATTATTTGTTTTCCCCAATTCTGTGTAGTTATGGAGTTTCACCAAGTACAAATGATCTTAAGTATTAATTGAATAATTTTTGATACCAATACCTTTTGGATTTGTTAATCAACTTATCTAAATTATGCATTTTAACACTGCTGCTACAGGTTCGGTTGAATTGGCCAAGTTCGTGACCCCAGTTTTACCTTTATAGCTTCCATACTACAACTTCTAATGTTTTGTGTATTTCACAAAATTTCCTAGGCTTTCAGTAAGCATTAAGTCTTTGTAGACAAAAAAATCAGAATTTTTAATGAAGTATTTTCACTAGAAATTTCTCCATGAATATATGGAATTGAAATGTTGACTGCTCCGAGTGCAAAGTGTCAAGATTAATCCTATCACCACGGGTATCCTTTACTGTGCATGACAAAGGTTTAGTGTTTTACATTCAAAATTTTATCAAACTACTTTTTGTTTATGTTATACCAATTAGAATAGCATAACATATTAGCTAATAATCCCTATTTTAACAGTATACAAGTTTTAAATTCTTAAAAAACCATCTCTATTTTATCCACCACCCCTCAAAAAAGTACAAAATTAAACGCAGGTTACTCTATAAAATCCTTATTGCTCAGACAAACCATAATTTTTATAGCCTTCAATTCTGTTTGTTCACAGATCTATCGAATATACAATCAGACCCCTCCTGCTACATCCTCTCTTTCAGAATTCTTTGATATTTCATTCTTATGTTTCATTATATGATACCTATAACCAACAGAAAGTTAAGGTTTTCATCTATCAAATGACGTATTTTGTATGACGTTATGTTCTGAACAGTTAGACGTCAATTTTACTCAGAGTACCAGCATCATTTCCATGGGAAAGTTAACGACTAGCTTGGATGAATGTGTAACAGCTCTTGTTGCATAGTTAGAAAACCAGGAAAATTGAGAGGTAAGTGAATTTATCTACTTTTTGCATGTTATCAGTATTTTCTTTGGTGCATTAATATCTACAGTATAAAAAATTAGGGTTAACTCTCTTTGAAACTTGAAAGCAAGAAAAAAGAAGAATGGTTAAGTATTTTATTTCTTGTTTTTCGTGTTTATTCTTTATGTAAATTTATAAAAGTAACTAAAATATAAAAATAGGGATCCTTTTAGGTTTGTTACGATCAAATTAGGTAAAATAAATAATAATATAATAATGTTTCCCAAGGCACACACACGAGCAGCTAGTGGGTAACAATTTGTAAGCACAACGTGAGCTGCACGTTCCCTGAGTGATTTACAACTTATAATGGCACAGACAGTAATTAGACACGGTTCAAAGAGCAATAAAACAATATTTAATTATAAATAGATGTATACTGTTACAAACTCAGGCTACTTAGGATAAATGAATGTGGTTTCATGTTACAATTTGAAGTCATTCTAGAAAGAAAAAAAAGGTTATTTTAGGTTTATTTCAATTTTTTTCTTTTTTTGGTGGTTACAGGTTCAATCAAATTGACTGATCTCATTTTGAGATAGGGTAGAGAAAATAACAGATAAACTATAAAGGTTTTAGGTACTACATAAAACAAATACTCAATATATTCATGGACAAATCTTTATTTCCATAAAAATACTTCACTAAAAACTGATTTTTTTTTTGTATGTGAAAGACTGCCAAATTTTGTGAAGATATACGCACTATATTGAAAGTTAGAAGTATTCAATTTATATCACCTTTAAACAAGTACAAAGAGGTCACGTGGATGGTCAAATTCACTGAGCCCATGTTGAGAGAGTTAAAAATACTTTTATTCATCTGAAAATTGTCAAGTTTCATTTGCATAATCTCTAAAGCCTCTTAACTCTCCCAACATGGGGTTGGTCAATTTGATATAAATTTAATACTTATAACTCTATATATATTGGGTATATCTTCACAAAATTTGTCAGTCTTTCAGTTAATATAACAAGTCTTTCTCACATACAAAAAGTCATATTTCTCAGTGAAATATTTTATATAAAATAAAATAAAGAATTGTCCATGCACATATTGAGTATTTGTTTTGAATAGTCCGTATGCAAAGTAATTTTCATGTTAAAATTAAAAATACTTTTTGTCATCTCAAAAATATCAAATTTCCTTTGTGTAATCCCTAAAACCTCCTAAATGCATTCCAAACGTTTTTTTTTTTCCGTAAAATTTTACAGTTTATCTGTTATCTTCTCTACCCTATCTCAAAATTGGATTGGTCAATTCAACCGACCTTGTAACCACCCAAAAAAATTGAAATAAACCTAAATTAACCTTCTTTTCTTTCTAGAATGACTTCAAATTGTAACATGAGACTACATTCATTTAGCCTAAGTAGCTCTAAGTTTGTAACATTATACATCTATCTATAATTAAATTTTATTGTCATTTTTATTGCCCTTTGAACTGTGTCTAATTACTATCTGCACCATTATAAGTTTTAAATCACTCACGGAACATGTAGCTAACACATTATACTAAGAAATTACATTACCCACAAGCTGCTCTCGTGTGTACCTTATGAAACATTTTTATTATCATATTATTATTAATTATTTTACCTAATATAATCTTAACAAACCTAATACAATCCCTATTTTTACATTTTAATTTATTTGATAAACATACATAAAGAATAAACATCAAAAACAAGAAATGAAACACTTAACCAATCTTCTTTTTTCTTGCTGTCAGGTTTCAAAGAGAGTTAACCCTAATTTTTTATACTATAGATAGTAATGCACTTAATTTTTATTTAATTAAATAATGCTTCAAAGAATATAAACTAATAACATGCAAAAAGTAGACATATTCACTTACCTCTCAAAATTTTCCTGGCTTTCTAACTTTACGACAAGAGCCATTACAAATTCATCCAAGCTAGTCATTAACTTTCCCATGGGAACAATATGGGTACTCTGAGTGAAATTTATGTCTAACTGTTCAGAACATAACGTTACACAATACATCATTTGATAGATGAAAACCTTGACCTCCTATTGGTTACAGGTAAAATGTAATGAAACACAAGAGAGAACTATCAATGAATTCTGAAAGAAAGGATGTGACAGATGGGTGTGGCAGGAGGGATCTGATTTTTTATTTGATAGCTCTGTAACCAAACAAAATTGAAGACTAAAAATTATGGGTTGTCTGCGCAATAAGGATTTTATAGAGTAACTTGTTTAATTTCGTACTTTTTGGAGGGGTGGTGGATAAAATAGGGATGATGACATGCTAAGAGAAAATGTGTCACGTGGGTCACACTAGTGGAAATTCAGGATTGTTTTTATATATTGCCTTGTAGAATGAAGAACTTAAAACTTGTATTATTAGCTAAGATTTTATACTCTTCTAATTGGTTTAACAAACAAAAAGTAGATTAATAAAATTTTGAATGTAAGACACTAAAACCTTGTCATGTGCAGTAAAGGATACCCATGGCAATAGGGTTAAAAACAAACAACAGAATAAAAAGTTCTTTCTTGTTTAAATAAAAATGTAACAAGTCAATATCTTTAAGAAAGAATAGAACAATGGAACATAGTTAAAGTATCATGATAATACATTTTTAACTGACCACTTAGTAGCTAGGCATGAAAGAAGGGATTAATATGATTCTGAAAAAGAGAAAGTCAAAAATACTAAATCTATTATGAGTTCAGAAACAATGATTTGATAAAAATCATTATGGAAAATTAGGAAGTTACACAAACCTTCCTGATGGAACCTATATACGTTCAATACAATTAAAAAATGCTAGTTACAATGAGGAAATACAAAAATATTACCAGACTTTCTTTTGGTGCCCCCACAAGAGGAGGATGCAACCGGAGAGATAGGTCGCTTGATTTCTTTTGCCTCTTCTTTCATGAAACTTTCCAAACCCAGGAGACGGCTCATTTTCTTACGATCTGGAGCTGGAAAGTGTTTGTCTATCAGGGTTTGTAGCACTCCTCTACATCAAACAAAAAAAGAAGTAAGGTTTATACAATTTTAAGTCGGTACCAAAAAATAACTTTTCACTGAGAAACAGAAAAAAAAATAAAATAAACCTCCTAAGCTTTTCTTAATACCAGGGTACCCCAAAAAACAACTTTTAAGAAACAAATTATTACAAAATCACAACTCAAATCACTATTTATTAATTATTTCCTGTTTTATAACTATACTCAACTTTTTTATTTTGATTTTCACATCATATTTTAGACTCCATATTATGGCTTTTGATTAGTTTTTAAAACACAGATACAAAAAATAATGAAAAGAGTGGGAGAATAGATAAAGCCCTTGAAACTTTTACTGTCAATTTCTTATGAAATGTTGTATTTTAGTTCATCCTAATTGATTAATTCCTGCATCAAGCCTAAGTATCTTTCAAGAGTTTAATACAATGTTAAAGTTTCATTATAACCACAAAATAAGATACACACTTAGCTGTAGAAACAAAATCTGTGAGTTCTCCACCAGCTTCCTCTAACTGTTCTAATGTACGTGCTTCACCAGTTGACTGCAAGCCTATCACAATGCACTATAGGGAGAAAATTTATATATATATATATATGAGAGGGAGAGATTCTGTTTAGCTGAAATTTCTTGAAAGGCCACAAACTAAAAAAAAAGGTTCATAAGAAATTCATCCTAGATAATAAATAACATCTTTAGTATCCAGTCCAAATTTGTGGCCTAGAGACAATTTCTTTTACTTGTATTTATCTAAGAACATTAGCTATAAAAATTGACAATAATATTCTTAGAGATAAAGATAAAATAAATATAATTATTGGTATCACACACATACACATAATATATAACAATCTTCATAACTGAGTTGCAAATAATTATTGCAAGACAAATCAGAACCAAATAAACAGATTACATGCTTGAAATATGAACAGGATAGTCATGTAATGCAATTTTCATGTAGTATAGCCTTTTAGAGTTGAGCTGCAGACATAAGACTTTACTACAACACAAACGTTTTCTATGTTAGAATCAAAAACATATTTCAACCAGTGTTTTTCTTAGATAATAAATAAGACACCACAAAATTATTCTGTTCACAGAGTTCTGTACTAACTGGAGTTTTTTTGATTGAGTTCAAGCTTGAAGTGCCGTGTTTCAATCTTTGCTGAAGTAGGTCTGCATCAGACCTAAATGCCATCCAATCATAGTCTATAAAAATATTAAATCCAGTACAATCAACTCCAGTCAAAATCCACTTTTAATACTAAAACTTTCAAGTTTTAGCTCATTGCAACCACTACAAACATTTTAAAAGTTCAGTTTTGTATCTTATATAAATTTTACTTTCATTAATATTATTTGATTCTTTACCATTGAAATAAATTACACAATAAATAATGTGTACCTTGCCATTTTTTACAGCTTCCCGTGCCAAGGCTACAGCTGGTTTAACTTTTGAAGCTATACATAGGTACTTAAAGAACCTCTGATGTGATCCCCAGAACTGGCTCCACATGGACTTCTTTATTCGTTGATCCCCTTCTAAAAGTTCAGCAGATTTTTGAAACTTCTCTCTTGCTTCCACCCACTGAAACAAAGGTACTAATTTCAAAATGTTGCAGCAGTCTTAAAAACAAGAAAGTAAGAAAAACAAAGTGGCTTGGGGGAGGTAGAAGAATAAAAACTAGAATTAGAAAATTTTCATGAATGAGTGCTACCTTTAAATATTTTATCTTTAAAGTTGAAACTTGGTTAATCTTAATGTGAGGTTGCTATATTTAGTGAGGTAGGTGTTCCTGAACACTCAAACACAACTTGTATAATAAAAATAAAGCATCTAACCAGAACATTTCAACTATGTACTTTGGGATATTTTTTGCAATTATATCAAATTCAAACTAAAATAAATGTTCAGACAACTGACATATGTTCATTACCTAAGGATAAGAAATGTTTATAATTCATGAGATCAGTGATCACAGACAATCTATTTCTTATTCCCTTATGGTCTGTTACTCATCCTGTCTCCTGTAAGTTGCAAAATTTATCCATTTATGTGTTCTTATAAGTATATGATACATTAATTCTTAAGTATTCAGGTAAAAGCATGGTAAAACATGAAAGTGCCCAAAATCTGTAAAACGTCAGCAATGGATAATTTATATTGTGAACCCCTAACAAAACTTCCTCATCTATGTCAATTCATTGCCATCTTCAAGACTTGATGAGGGAAATATCTCAGCTATTTTGTAAAACAAAAAATTATTGGATGAAATAGTCTCAAAATTCAGAAGATCACTCCAGAGATTATTTAGCTTCTGCAAATAATTAATAATCTTAATTTAAAAGATATTTGTATGAATTCAAAGCCTTAAAATTTTCAAAGGATTTCAACGTGATATCAGGAGTTTCCAATTCATATCACTCATTGACCAGGACAGCAAAATTTGCATCAGGGACAAGTTTTCCCATTTCACCTTGTTCATGGAATGAGTACTTTGAATTATATATATTTTTATCTCTTTGTAATAAAACGTTTTATTATTATTATTATATATTACTATATAACTAAAACCACATTGCTACACTCCAATATACACTGCACAAACATTAATACATAAAATACAAAATATACTGTAGCAACAACAACTTAAGGGGGAGCTAAGTTCACTATTGTTTATTTTACTGTCTTGTGTGTTGAATGTGTTCTGTTTGCTGGTCAGATGTATGCATGTGTGATCAAAGTATGTGTGTTTAGATGTGACAGGCTGAAGAGGGTCTTTTGTTGAAGTTAATAGAAAATGAATTAAGTGGTAATTCTTTATTGCTAGTGATGCGAAGGGTAGGCAACTACAATACCTATTTGGTTAATTATACTTAAAATAATACAACATTAATATGAACATTAAAACAGTTTTAAAGTAAGTGCTCCACCTAAATAGTTTGACGAGTAAAAAATATATGTACTGTCTATACGGTAATTAAACTAGCAAATACTATATTGATAATGCAATGTTTACGTATATTCTAACATGTCAAATAAATTCTGTAAGTGAAATGAGAGCAAGAATAGAAAACAGACTAAGGGAAGTCAAAGTGGAATACGCTATACTGCTCCGTGTAAAATTCAAAATAATTGAATTAATAAATGATCAAAATAACTAATTTGACACTGTACATATACATATAAAATTTGAATTGAACAAAATGGTGATATTAAAGGGGGCAGAAAAGGAGAAGAGCCCCATAAACCACCTACCAGTGATGATGTTGCAACTGTTTGTAGCTGCAGTTAGCTCTATGCCATGAAAAATTCAAAAATAAGATGAAAATAAAAGACAAAGTACTTCAGTCTCATTGGAAGGATACTTGGCCATGGTTAGTTCCTAAGGAATGCCACTCTGAGGGAGATCCAGTCTCCAAAATGTACTATGAAGATTGTCTGAAATATCCTACAACAGTACCTAGTCACTCAAGATCAGGCAGTAATGCTTTCTTGAATGGATGTGATCAATTCCATATTAAACCAATCAGAGCACACAAAAGCAGCAAAGCTCACATGGCAAGTGTGTCAAGGTACAATCATAAGAATACAAAATCAGACATTGAGTTTTGACAGTTCTATAACTCAGTTTGGGAAGCAACTCTTTATTGTGCAGGCAATGCACAGAGGAGGAGGTGAAAAAGAAGAGATTAATTTTGCTGTTTAACAATTCATATCTAATTGCTAAGCAAAACAAACCTCTATCAGACATGGAATTTTCATGCACAGCAACAGGGAAGGCTGGTGTGGATGTAGGAGATAATTACACCAATATTAGGAAAGCCTTTGAATTCATTAAGTGTGAATTTTTAAGACTTTATATGTGACATCAAGGATAATTAGTGGATCAAAGTTAATCTGTATTGTAGCCAATGGGAATAAAGATAATGCCAACACTGAGCAGGAAACTGCTAGTAACAGTTGTTAATGGAGGAAAGCCCTATCCAGTGCTAAGAAATTATGTTTCACTAAAACATATACATGTATTAGGTGTCCTACATCATACTGTTAATGGAATTAAGAAGCTGTTTATGAATTTGATAGATATAAAGTCTAAAAAAAAAAACAATATGCACTACAGAAATTAAATAATCAGATCCAGGATTAATATCAGTTACTTTTGATGGTGTAACTTTACGAAATATTCCAAAAGTTGATGCAGTACTACTACTAAAAATAAAAAAAAAAACAATACCCCATTTCTACTCTCCTTCAGTTGGCAATTCTTACCTTACAATGCTCAGCTTGAAGAAATTTTGAAAAGTATTTTTACATTTTACTGGAATAGCAGAAAATTGAGAGGAAATGCAAAGAAGTTGCAAGGGTTATAGGTGAAAATTTTGCCCACCTCGATGATGTGAAACAGAAGCAATGGGTATCAAGCAAAGTAAGAGTTTTAAATGACATGTAACATAACCTTCAGGTTGTGGTTTTATATTTAGGTCAAGTTAGTAGTGGCATTGATGTGTCAGCAGCTAAAGTAAGGAAGGTCCTTGTTAAAATCACTAGTGACAATTTCATCAAAACACACTACAGTCTAAGTGATATCCTAGAGCTAATATCACATCTTTCAGAATTCTTTCAGTCTAATGACCTAATGTTCATATATGATCAACCTGCAGTGTAACAGTCAATCTTAAGATTAGTAGAACTGAAGAATAACTCAGATGTACACATGCAGTAGTTTCTTAATATGTACCACACAAAACAAAGTTTGGGGATGAATCACCCGAGATCAATTTGTCTGGTTACTACCTGTCAGCAGCCAGTTTAACAAGCTACATTAAACTAACCGACACAATGATCAAATACACTAACTCATGCCAGCTCAGGCAATCAGTGTTTCTGACTATACAGATTGGCCAGAAAGTTAAGAACAGCTCAGTGCATATGGCAAATCAGAAATTGAACAAATCCTAGTCCATTTTGATGTCCGTCTCATTGAGGAGAAGGAAGGAACTGTGGAGGAGTTAAATTGTACAAAATATTCCACTCTCAACAATATCTTGAAATTGATGGAGATGATGTATATATTCAGTGTGTTAACAGCAGAGGAAAAATGTGCATTTTCATCCATGAATATCATCAAGATCCCTTTAATAAACCAGTTTAATAAGAACACCTTGTAAGATGATGCTTCTCAAGATTCTGGGAACTCAGTTTGAGGAGTACAACCCAAGCAGAGCTATTGAATACTAGTTTACTTTTGGTGAAACCAAACATGAAAATGGATGCAAGACCCACCATTCTTTCTAACTGTTATGGTGGGTGAAGTCTGAGTCTATTTAACTTAATTAGTATATTTTTCCTTCTGCCATGCGACTTTTACAAAAATTAGACATGCTCAATTTTGGCAAGAATGCTTGGACTGCTTTATGTTTCCTTTATTTGCCTTCAAACTAGGTGAGCATAGCAATTTCAACAACTGTTCATTGTTAAATAAAAGGTAAATTTGATGTGTTTGTACATTTTATGAGACAATGATAGAAAAAGTAGCTTTTCAAACAGACTAGATTTTTCAAGCATTCTGTTCCATGGGCAAGTACTTTTTTCAAAAACTGGCAACTCCCCTATAATACGTACTTTTTAGGAAAAAATACTTATTGCTGTAGGATTTTAACTAAAGATTTTCTGTCTCCTATCTTCAGGTTTTTTTACAGATTTTCTAGAAAGTTTCATTTTTAAAACTGAATTTTATCTTGGTTTTGATTCCAAACAACACCACAGGCAGTTTTGCCATGTCTACAATCACTGATGTACAACCAAAAAACATTTTACAATATCTATATTAGAAGCAAACCAACTTTGTGTTGTTAATTAGAAGATTTTATTATTCATGTAATAAGTTTTAAAGATGTTATATATTCATTTACATATATTTTTGGCGAATTTCTTTGCCCTTTCAAGTAGTTACTTGGGCCAACAAGGCCTAACACAGAGGCCTTGTTGGTGAAACGAAACTTGATACAAGTATATTGAGCAGGTGCCAAAGGATTGGACATTAGTCAATGTCACTACTCTTTTCATGGGAAGTAATAAAATTGTTCCAGTAATTATAGGCCTATTAGTCTTAGATCCGTTGTGGGAGGTTTTGGAAAGTCTGATGCTTATGTAGATAAGGGTAAGAGTGCAGACTTGGTGTATATGGATGTTCAGAAATCATTTGACAGGTGCCACCATAAAAGGCTTGTAAAACCATTATCCCTATAGGTGTGAAGGATATGTTAGCAAATTGGATGGAAGAAAGCAGAGGGTTGTTACAAATGTGGTACCTCAGGTTCAGCCTTAAGACCTTTGCAATTTTTTGATTTACATGAATGACATTGATGAAGGAATAGTCAATAAATTACTTAAATTTGCAGATAATATTAAGGTCTTGGGTGTTTCTAGCTGTGAAGAGGATGCTGCTGATTTACAAAATGATTTAGATAATTTATTGAGTTAAGCAAATAAATGGCAGAAGGGTTTTAATTGTAATAAATGCAAAATAATGCATGTGGGTTATCAAAATTTCAATTATAAGTATAATTTCTATGGGAATAACCTTAACAGTGCCATGAAAGAAAGGGATCCTGGTGTAAAGGTCAATCAGTCTCGTAAGCCATCCAAGCATTGTGCTATTGCTAGTGGTAGGATAAATAGGATTTTAGGTTGAATACAGAAATATTGAATACAAGTCTAAACATGATATAATTTCATTGTATAGGCCACTGGTTAGGCCACATTTGAAGTATTGTATTCAGTCTTGAGCACCTTATCTTATGAAGAACATTGAATTGTTGGAAAGCTAAGACAGTTATTTTTCTAAGAGTGTGGTTCACCTCTGGAATGGGCTGTCTTTGGATGTTGTGGAGGCAAGAAATTTAAGAAAAAAACTTGATAACTATATGAATGATAAGGGCTGGCTTTAAGATTTTTTAAAAATGTATTTAATAGTTTAGTTTAGAGGATGGGACAGCCAAGATGGACAAATAGATCCCTTGTTGTCCATAAGTATTATGATTTAACTCTCAACATGAGCTTGGTCAATTTGACCAACCACATGACCACTTTGTACTCATTTAAGGTCTTTATAGATTTAATACTTCTAACTTTCAAGATAGTGTGTATATCTTTAAGCTCGTAACAGTATACATCTATTTATAATTAATTAAATTATATTATTTTATTGCCCTTTGAACCATGTCTAACTACTATTTGTGCCATTATATGGGGGAACATGCAGCTCACGTTATGCCATCGAACTACATTATCCACGAGCTACTCCAAACTACTCGCGTGCGTGCTTCATGAAACATTTTTATGATATTATTATTATTATTATTATATATTTTACCTAATTTAATATTAACTAACCTAAAAAGATTCCTGTTTTTACATTTTATTTACTTTTATAATAATAAATAAAGAATACACATGAAAAACAAGAAATACTTACCTGCATAATTTTTTGCTGTCAACTGTCAATGACACTAACCCTACTTTTTTTATACTAATGACAGTAATGCACTAAATTTATTTATTTAATTAAATAATGCACCAAAGAACATAAGACTAATAACATGCAAAAAGTAGACAATTTCCTCTAACTATCACAATTTTTCTGGCTTTCTAACTATGCAACAAGAGCCATTAGTTTTCTACGGGAACGAGTCTTGTACTCTGAGTGAAACTGATGATTATATGCTCAGAACACAGAGTTATACAATACATCATTTGATAGATGAAAACCTTGACTTTCTATTGTTTATACACAATATATAATTAAATGTAAGAGAGAACTATTAACATATCCTGAAACAGAGAATGTGACAGGTGGGTGTGGTTGGAGGGGTCTCATTTTCTATTTGATTTTTCTATTTCTATTTGTAACCAAACAAAATTGAAGGCTATAAAAATTATGGTTTTTCTGAGCAATGACAATTTGATAGTGAATAATTTGTTTAATTTCATTGGAGGGGTGGTAGTGGATAAATTAGAGAAGAGAAGATACCTTGAAAAAATGTGTCATGCATGTCACACTAAGAGAAATTCAGGTTTTTTTTAAATATTGTTTTATAGAATTAAGAACTTAAAGCTTATAAACTATTAAAATATGAATTATTAGCTAAGATTTTATGCTATACTGATTGGTATAACAAACAAAAAGTAGTTTAATAAAATTTTGAATGTTTCATGCACAGTAAAGGATACCCGTGGTGATAGGGTTAACATTTTTGCTAGGAGTTCAGTCAAATTAACCAAGTTCATAAACCCAAATTGACCTTTAGTTTCCATACAACTTCCAATATGTTTTGTGTATTTCATAAAATTTCACAATCTTTCAATGAGCATTAAATCTTTTGTAGAAAAAAACAAAAACAATTTTTAATGAAATATTTTCACTAAGATTCTTTTCTGTGAATATATGAAGTGTTGACTGCTTCATGTGCAAAGTGATTTTCATGCCAAGATCAAAAACTCTTCATCTGAAAATTTTCAAATTTCATAGGTGTGATCTCTAATACCACCTAGATAAATTTCAAATGTTTTTTTTCAGTAGTTTATATTTTATCTGTTATTTTCTCTACCCTAACTCGATACAAGGAAAATTTATTCAAATAGTCTGTTTTGAAACTAAGAAATTAAAACAGTATTAGAATATAAATTATAAACATTTTTATGACAAGTTGAGTGACAAACATTGGTAATGAAGTTCTTTAATTAAATTAAATTTAACTCTAAAAAGGTCGTGATATGTGCACTTTGAACCATCCAAATCCAGGTTTAATCAAATGGAACCAATTAATAAACCTCTCAATATGGGGTCAGTCAATTTGACCAAGTCACGTGACCTTTTGTACTCGTTTAAAGTTGATATAAATTTAATACTTATAACTATATATATTGGGTATATCTTCATGAAATTTGGCAGTCTTTCAGTTAATATTACAAGTCTTTCGCATACACTTTCTCAGTGAAGTATTTCTAATAAAATAAAATAAAGAATTGTCCATGAATATATTTAGTATTTGTTTTGAATAGTCCGTGTGAAAAGTAATTTTCATGTTAAAATTAAAAATATTTTTCGTCATCTCAAAAATCTCAAATTTTCTATGTGTAATCCTTAAAACCTCCTACATGCATTTCAAACGTTTTTTTTCACTAAATCTTTATAGTTTATAAGTTATTTTCTCTACTCTCAAAACAGTATCGGTCAATTTGATCAACCTCGTAACCACACAAAAAAAAAAAAAAAAAAAATCGAAATAAGCCTAAATTAACCTTCTTTTTTTTCTTAGAATGACTTCAAATTGTAACCTGAAACTACATTCATTTATCCTAAGTAGCTCTAAGTTCATAACATTATACATCTATTTATAATTAAATTTTATTGTTTTATTGCCCTTTCAACCATGTCTAACTGCTTTCCCCGCCATTATAAGTTGTAAATCACGTGTACCTCGTGAACAATTTTAATTATATCATTATTACTTATTTTACCTATTCTAGACCTAAGTAACTTAAAAAGAATCCATACTTTTAATTTTAGTTACTTTTATAATAATAAATAAAGAATAAATATAG